>NC_057387.1:36221769-36524954 GCF_019320065.1 Cervus canadensis | reverse complement strand
CCCTGAGGAAGAGGTCTAACTTTAAAACTGCATGAGCTGGATTTTGATAATAACTATATCACAGATAAAAAATAAAATGGAATAATGTGAGTTTTAATTTTTAAGTATTCAGTAGATGTAGAAACAATATTTGTGGCTTCAATGCTAAAATATTAATGAGAATGACACTCTTAGATTACCTGGTTATTTTTTTAGACAAGAAAAGTCTTGATCTACCAATGACTAATCCGTCTAGTCAAAGCTAGTCATACCATACTGGTATGGTTTTTCCAGTGATCATGTATGGGTGTGAGAGTTGGACTATAAAGAAAGCTGAGCACCAAAGAATTGATGCTTTTGAACTGTGGTGTTGGAGAAGACTCTTGAGAGTCCCTTGGACTGCAAGGAGATCCAACCAGTCCATCCTAAAGTAAATCAGTCCTGAATATTCATTGGAAAGACTGATGTTGAAGCTGAAACTCCAGTACTTTGGCCACCTGATGCAAAGAACTGACTCATTTGAAAAGACCCTGATGCCGGGAAAGATTGAAGGTGGGAGGAGAAGGGGATGACAGAGGATGAGATGGTTGGATGGCATCACTGACTTGATGGACCTGAGTTTGAGCATGCTCCAGGAGTTGGTAACAAACAGGGAAGCCTGGCATGCTGCCATCCATGGGGTTGCAAAGAGTCAAGTATGATTGAGTGACTGAACTAAACTGAATTGAGCTGATGTTTAAGGCAACTATTTCACAGGATGCCATTGTGAACAGGGTACATCTGGTTGAAATTTCTAAGTTTATTTTTATGAAAGAGATGTAATGCAAATTGCTAAGTAGGACTGTATTAATATTAAAATCACATGTTCTGTGAAAGACACTTAAGAAAATGCAAAGAGAAAGCATAAGCTAAAAAAAGCAACTTTTTTGCCTAACACACATCTGATAAATGTTTCATTTCCAGAATATATTAAGAGCTCTCATTAATAAGGAAACAAACTAGTTAATTTTAAAATAAAGATGAACTAGAAGATTTGAACTGCAGTTTTGCCAGAGAAGATGTATGGATGACAAACATGCATAAAGATGCTTAACACCATGATTTAATAGGAAAAAGTGAATCTAAAACAGGAGATACAACACATATTGTCAGACTCTCAGTCATCCCCGACTCTGCGAGCCTATGGGCTGTAACCCTTTAGGTTCCTCTGTCCATGGGATTCTCCTGAAAAGAATACTGGAGTGGGTTGTCATGCGCTCCTCCAGTGATCTTCCTGACCCAGTGATCAAACCCATGTCTCTTAAGTCTTCTACATTGGCAGGCAGATTCTTTATCACTGGCATCACCTGGAAAATCCCACAACATGTATTAGAATGGCCTAAAATGACTATACCAATTACTGATAAGGATTTGAAACAATTGGAGTTCTCATCTATTGTTGGCTTAAGTGCAAAAAGGCATACTTTGGAGAACAGTTCTCAGGTTTTTATAAAGTTGAACATGTACTTATCATGTGATCCACGAATGCCATACCTAGGTACTTAGTCAACAGAAATAAAAAATTATATTAAAAACAAGGATCTGTAAATGAATGTTGCTAACAGCATTTTCATAATTTCCTAAAATTGGAAATATCTAACTGCCATTAACTATAGAATGGATAAACGCATTGTGGCTCATCCATGTAATGGAATCCTGCTGCTGCTGCTGCTAAGTTGCTTCAGTTGTGTCCGACTCTGTGCAACCCCATAGACGGCAGCCCACCAGGCTCCCCCATCCCTACTGAGTAATAAAAAAGGAACAAACTACTAATACATCTCAAAATCTCAAAAATGTATTGCTAAGTGAAAGAAGTTGGACTCAGGAAGTTGGACGTGCTCTGTGATTCAGTGTCTATGACATTCTGGAAAATGTAAAATTACAGGGACAGAAAAGAGATGACTTGTTTCAGGGTTGAAATTGGAGCTAGAGACTTGACTAAATGGGACAAAAAGGAAGTTTGGAGGTGATGGAAATATTTTGTATCTTGAAAATGGTGATAGTTAAATGACAGGAAAAGTTTATAAAAATTCATAGAAATGTACACCTGAAATTTATGAATTTTAGTATATAAATTATGCTCTAATCTGACTAAGTTGCATGAGCTGCTTGTATATTTTAGAGATTAATCCATTGTCAGTTGCTTCATTTACAGTTATTCTCTCCATCCTGAGGGTTGTCTTTTTATCTTCTTTAGAGTTTCCTTTGCTGTACAAAAGCTTTTAAGTTTAATTCAGTCCCATTTCTTTATTTTTGTTTTTATATTCATTACTCTAGAAGGTGGGTCAAAGAGGATCTTGCTGTGATTTATGTCAAAGAGCTTTCTGCCTATGTTTATCTAAGAGTTTTATAGTTTTGGACCTTACATTTAGGTCTTTAATCCATTTTGAGTTTATTTTTGTATATGGTGGTGGTGTTCAGTCACTAAGTTGTTTCTGACTCTTTGTGACCCCATGAACTGCAGCATGACAGGTTTCTCTGTCCTTCACTATCTCCCTGAGTTTCCTCAAGCTCATGTCTGTTGATTCAATGATGCCTTCCAACCACCTCATCCTCTGTCATCCCCGTCTCCTCTTGCCCTCAATCGTTCCCGATATCAGGGTCTTTTCCAGTGAGTCAGCTCTTTGCATCAGGTGGCCAATGTATTGGAGCTTCATCTTCAGCACCTGTCCTTCTGTGGTGTTAGGAAGTATTATGATTTCATTCTTTCACATGTAGCTGTCCAGTTTTCCTAGCACCAATTTTTGAAAAGGCTGCCTTTTCTCTATCATATATTTTTGCCTCCTTTGTCAAAGGTAATCTCTGGGCTTTCTATCTGGTTGTCTTTTTCCATTGATCTATATTTCTGTTTTTATGCCAGTACCATACTCTCTTGATTACTGTAGCATTAGCTTTGTATTATTGTCTGAAGTCAGAGAGCCTTATTCCTTCTCTGTTTTTCTTTCTCAAGATTGCTTTAGCTGTTTGGAGTCTTCTGTGTTTCCATACAAATTGTAAAATTGTTTGTCCTAACTATATGAAAAATTCCCTTAGTTATTTGATAGGGATTTCACTGAATCTATAGATTGCTTTGGGTAGTATACAGAATGAAGTAAGTCAGAAAAACAAGCATCATGTATGAACACATATGTTTGGAATCTAGAAAAATTATACTGATGAACCTATATGCAGAAAAAAAAAAAGAGCAGAGGCACAGACATAGAGAATGGAATTGTGGACACAGCATGGAAGGAGAGCGTGGGGCAGACTGAGAGAGTGGCGTTGACATATATACATTACCACGTGTAAGATAGACAGCTATTGAGAAGCTGCTGTAAAAGACAGCAGCTGAGTGCTGAAGCTCAGCCCAGCACTCTGTGATGACCCAGAGGGATTGCGCAGGGGTGGGAGGGAGGTTCAGGAGGGAGGAGATATATGGACACTTATGGCTGATTCACACTGTTGTACATCAGAAACCAGCACAACAATGTAAAGCAATTATCCTCCAGTTAAAAGTATATTGAAAATAAATAAATAAAATACAATAGGGATCATTTGAAACAAACAGATACAGTTAAAAAACAACAACAAAACAGACCATGTATAGAGACTACATGAGTTCTTCAGTTCAGTTCAGTCGCTCAGCTGTGTCCGACTATTTGTGACTCCATGAACCGCAGCACACCAGGCCTCCCTGTCCATCACCAACTCCCGGAGTCACCCAGACCCATCTCCATTGAGTCGGTGATGCCATCCAACTATCTCATCCTCTGTCGTCCCATTCTCCTCCTGTCCTCAATCTTTCCCAACATTAGGGTCTTTTCAAATGACTCAGCTCTTTGCGTCAGGTGGCCAAAGTATTGGAGTTTCAGCTTCAGCATCAGTGCTTCCAATGAACACCCAGGACTGATCTCCTTTAGGATGGACTGGTTGGATCTCCTTGCAGTCCAAGGGACTCTCAAGAGTCTTCTCCAATACCACAGTTCAAAAGCATCAATTCTTCAGCACTCAGTTTTCTTTATAGTCCAAATCTCATATCCATACATGGCCACTGGAAAAACCATAGCCTTGACTAGACGGACCTTTGTTGACAAAGTAATGTCTCTGCTTTTTAATATGCTGTTAGGTTGGTCATAACTTTCCTTCCAAGGAGTAAGCGTCTTTTAATTTTATGGCTGCAAAAACCACCTGCAGTGATTTTGGAGCCCAAAAAATAAAGTCTGCCATTGTTTCTCCATCTATTTGCCGTGAATTGATGGCATGGAGTGGCGAGTGGCCAAGAGGAGATACCCTACATCTGAGGTCAGGAGCAGTGGCTGCACTTCGTTGAACCGGCTGTGTGGAGATACCCCAGGTCCAAGGTCAGGGAAACCCCAGTAAGATGGTAGGTGCTGCAGCGGCTGTGAGGAGATACCCACATGCAAGGGCAAAGGAGAAGCCCCAGCAAGCAGTAGGAGGGGCGAATCTGCATTTAGAACTGAACCCCATTCCCGCCAGAGATGCTTAGAGGTCTCAAACAAACCTTGTGCACAACAGGACCCAGGAATGCCACAGAGACTGAGGCAGAACTGTGTTTGAGTGTCTCCTGTGGAAGTACAGGTTGGTGGTGGTCTGCTGCAGGGACAAAGGCTCTGGGTGCAGCAGACTTGGACATGGCATAAACCCTCTTGGAGGAGGTCGCCATTAACCCCACAATAGCACTCCCAGAACTTACACAGGACTGGGAAATAGACTCTCGGAGGGCACAACAGAACCTTGTGCACCAGGACCCAGAAGAAAGGAGCAGTGAACCCACAGGAGACTGCCCCGGACTTGCCTGTGGGTGTCCGGGAGTCTCTGGTGGAGGCGTGGGTCAGTGGTGGCCTGCTGCTGGGTTAGGGACACTGAGTGTAGCAGTACATGCTTGGGATCTTTTGAGGGAGGTCACCTTATCTTCATTACCTCTACCATTGTTTGGTCCCAGGTAAATAGCAGGGAGGGAACACAGCTCCACTCATCAACAGAAAATTGGATTAATGGTTTACTGAGCATGGCCCTGCCAATCAGAACAAGACCTAGTTTCCCCCTCAACAGTCTCTCTCACCAGGAGGCTTCCATAAGCCTCTTATCATCTCCATCAGAGGGCAGACAGACTGAAAACCAATATCACAGAAAACTAACCAGTCTAATAACATGGACCACAGCCTTGTCTAACTCAATGAAACTGTGAGCCATGCCTTGTAGGGCCACTGAAGACTGATGGGTCATGGTGGAAAGTTCTGACAAAATGTGGTCCACTGGAATTGAGCTGCAGGAGTTGCTTGTATATTTTTGAGATTAATCCTTTGTCTGTTTCTTCATTTGCTATTATTTTCTCCCAATCTGAGGGCTGTCTTTTCACCTTACTTATAGTTTCCTTTGTAGTGCAAAACTTTTAAGTTTCATTAGGTCCCATTTGTTTAGTTTTGCTTTTATTTCCAATATTCTGGGAGGTGGGTCATAGAGGATCTTGCTGTGATTTATGTCGGAGAGTGTTTTGCCTATGTTCTCCTCTAGGAGTTTTATAGTTTCTGGTCTTACATTTAGATCTTTAATCCATTTTGAGTTTATTTTTGTGTATGGTGTTAGAAAGTGTTCTAGTTTCATTCTTTTACAAGTGGTTGACCAGTTTTCCCAGCACCACTTGTTAAAGAGGTTGTCTTTTTTCCATTGTATATCCTTGCCTCCTTTGTCAAAGATAAGGTGTCCATAGGTTCGTGGATTTATCTCTGGGCTTTCTATTCTGTTCCATTGATCTATATTTCTGTCTTTGTGCCAGTACCATACTGTCTTGATGACTGTGGCTTTGTAGTAGAGTCTGAAGTCAGGCAGGTTGATTCCTCCAGTTCCATTCTTCTTTCTCAAGATTACTTTGGCTATTCGAGGTTTTTTGTATTTCCATACAAATTGTGAAATTCTTTGGTCTAGTTCTGTGAAAAATACCGTTGGTAACTTGATAGGGATTGCATTGAATCTATAGATTGCTTTGGGTAGAATAGCCATTTTGACAATATTGATTCTTCCAATCCATGAACACGGTATGTTTCTCCATCTGTTTGTGTCCTCTTTGATTTCTTTCATCAGTGTTTTATAGTTTTCTATGTATAGGTCTTTTGTTTCTTTAGGTAGATATACTCCTAAGTATTTTATTCTTTTTGTTGCAATGGTGAATGGTATTGTTTCCTTAATTTCTCTTTCTGTTTTTTCATTGTTAGTATATAGGAATGCAAGGGATTTCTGTGTGTTAATTTTATATCCTGCAACTTTACTATATTCATTGATTAGCTCTAGTAATTTTCTGGTAGAGTCTTTAGGGTTTTCTATATTAGAGGATCATGTCATCTGCAAACAGTGAGAGTTTCACTTCTTCTTTTCCTATCTGGATTCCTTTTACTTCTTTTTCTGCTCTGATTGCTGTGGCCAGAACTTCCAACACTATGTTTGAATAGTAGTGGTGAGAGTGGGCACCCTTATGGGCCAAAAGAACTAAACAGACATTTCTCCAAAGAAGACATACAGATGGCTAACAACACATGAAAAGATGCTCAACATCACTCATTATTAGAGAAATGCAAATCAAAACCACAATGAGGTACCATTACACGCCAGTCAGGATGGCTGCTATCCAAAAGTCTACAAGCAATAAATGCTGGAGAGGGTGTGGAGAAAAGGGAACCCTCTTACACTGTTGGTGGGAATGCAAACTAGTACAGCCGCTATGGAAAACAGTGTGGAGATTTCTTAAAAAACTGGAAATAGAACTGCCATATGACCCAGCAATCCCACTTCTGGGCATACACACTGAGGAAACCAGATCTGAAAGAGACACGTGCACCCCAATGTTCATCGCAGCACTGTTTATAATAGCCAGGACATGGAAGCAACCTAGATGCCCATCAGCAGATGAATGGATAAGGAAGCTGTGGTATATATACACCATGGAATATTACTCAGCCGTTAAAAAGAATTCATTTGAATCAGTTCTAATGAGATGGATGAAACTGGAGCCCATTATACAGAGTGAAGTAAGCCAGAAAGATAAAGAACATTACAGCATACTAACACATATATATGGAATTTAGAAAGATGGTAACGATAACCCTATATGCAAAACAGAAAAAGAGACACAGAAATACAGAACAGACTTTTGAACTCTGTGGGAGAAGGTGAGGGTGGGATATTTCAAAAGAACAGCATGTATACTATCTATGGTGAAACAGATCACCAGCCCAGGTGGGATGCATGAGACAAGTGCTCTGGCCTGGTGCACTGGGAAGACCCAGAGGAATCGGGTGGAGAGGGAGGTGGGAGGGGGGATTGGGATTGGGAATACATGTAAATCCATGGCTGATTCATATCAATGTATGACAAAACCCACTGGGGGAAAAAGAAAATGTGGTCCACTGGAGAAGGGAATGACAAACCACTTCAGTATTCTTGCCTTGAGAACCCCATGAACAGTATGAAAAGTACCATCTTAGATTTATTTAATTACTTGTTGTTTGTATAGTGTACTTGCAAATGCTATTTATCTAGTTGGCTATATGTTCTTTTTCACCTTTTCCAGATAACTAAAACTTAAAACAATTACCATCATCCAAAGCAAACTGAGTTGCCAAAATAAATAAAAGGAAGAATTGACACCGGTCATATTTTTTATATCTACAGAGGGCTTCCCAGGTGGCCCAGTGGTAAAGAATCTGCCTGCCACTGCAGGAGATGCAGGAGACACAGGTTTGATCCCTGAGTTAGGAAGATTCCCTGGAGTAGGAAATGGCAACCCACTGCAGTATTCTTGCCTGGAGAATTCCATGGACAGACAAGCCTGGTGGCCTACAGTCCATAAGGTCTCAAAGACTTGGACACGACTGAGTACACACACACATAGCTACTCTGACAAATATTTTCATAAGAACCTCTTCAAACCTCTTCTTCCATTCATAAATGTTTAAAAATATAGCTTCCAATCTTGGGGTATAGAACTCCAAGGTTTTATTTATTTATTTATTTATTTTGATATGGCAGCTTCAGATGCAAAAGAGGTGCTTTTCCTTCTGTTTCAGAGGCACAAACAATGAAAGAGAAATAAAGGATTTTACCTAACATGGAACTCACTGATCTGAATGGCAGTTTATTTAGGACAATGTTATCATTCCACAATAAAAGAGTCATTTGCCATGAAGAATGCTACAAGATTTTGTTTAGTATATCTTATTTCATAAATATTTTTAAATCTAAGTTACAGTAGCTTTAAGTATTAACCTACATGGTTTAGCAAGTATGAGCACACACTGGTAATTTGCAAATTACAACTTTTGGGGACGTAAAGGATTCCAGTTTTTGGAGAAAGAACATAGTTTATAATAAAGTTTCAAGTTACTTTTGCCAGGAAAAATTGAAGCAACTTTCGATTAATTAGTTATTATCACATGAGGAATAGTTTAGTTAAAGGTCACATAATTTGCTCTCCATTTTCAACTTATGATATGACACTTTGAGGCACACTCATATAGTTATGAATGATAACATACTGGAAAAGCATGTAGCAATATTATCTTATTATGCTCCTAGGCATTTATTATCTCCTTTAAACATGTTCTACCATATTTTATTACTTAAATAAAATTTTTAACTACATTAAAAGGTAAAACAAGAGTAAAGTCACATTTTTAAATTATGAATATTATTTTGTAAGTGCATTCACATAATTTTAGAAATAATATTTTTATTTTCTTCCTTTCAATAAATTACTGGCTTTGTTTTTTACCAGTATGCTTTTTTCCAATTTTTTCTATTGTGATAAAATATTTATAAGATTTACCTTTTAACCTTTTATAATTATACACTTTAGTAATATTAAATACACTCATAATGTGTGCAATCATTGCCACTGTCCATTTCCATAATGCATTTCATTTTGTAAAACTGAAATTCTATGCCTGTTAAACAATAATTGTATTGATATATTTTCCCCTTTCCCTGTTCCCTGAGAACCATCATTCTGTTTTCTATTTCTGATACTGATTACACAATGTATATCCATATTGTAGTATATTTCAAAATTTTCATCCTTTTTAAGGCTGAATTACATTCCATTTTATGTATATGCCACATCTTGATTATGCATTTCTCCAGCTATAAATATTTGCATTGCTTTTATGTTTAAGCAGTTGTAAATACTGATGCCATAAACATGGGTGTGCAAATATCTCTTTAAGACCCCCTTCCAATTCTTGGAGTATATATGCAGACATAGAATTCCTGAATCAAATAGTAATTCTACTTTTAATCTTTCAGAGGACTGCTATGCTGTTTTCCAAAATGACTCTACCATTTAACTTTCCTTTCAGTAGTGCCCAGGGATTTCAGTTTCTCCACATCCTTACCAACACTTATTGTTCTCTGTTCTCTTGATAGGAGCTATTTTCATGCATGTGAGGTGACATCTCATTGTAGTTTAATTTTCATTTCCCTAATTATTAGTGTTGTTGAACATCTTTTAATGTTCTTACTGACCATTTGTATAATGTATCTTCTTTGGAAATGTCTGTTCAAATCTTTTGACCATTTTTTAATTGGATTGTTTTTATTGTTGTTTTTGAGTTTCAACCTTCTGTATATAATTAAACATTAATCCTTTATCAGATATAAAATTCACAGACATTTTCTCCCTTTCTATGGACTATCTTTTTACTCTATGGAGAGTGTCTTTTGATGCATACATTTAAAAATTTTCATGAAGTCCCTTTTGATTATTTTTTTCTTTTACCACCTTGTGCCTTTGGTGTCACATCCAATAAATCACTGTCAAATCCAGTGTTGTGAGGATTTTTGATATGGTTCTTCTAAGAACTTGATTGTTTTAGATCTTGCATTTAGGTCTTTGATTTTTTAATTAATTTTGAATTCTTGTGTATGGTAATGCTAAGTAATTTCCATTTCAAAAATATAGCTGACTAAAATTCATTCCAAGTGAATTATTGTTTTAAGGATATTTGCTTTAATTACTTTTTGGACTCCAAACTATTCACATAAAGAACATAGTCTAGTTAATATTGTTTCTTATTGTTGAGTAATACTAAAAAATAGGGAAAAGGGTAAAAGGTAAGTTTTCCTTATAATTCTGTATTAGAATTTTATATAGACTGGGAAGGAATTATGTCATTTAAAAAGCCTCCTTCAGTGTTGGGAGTCACCTATTTAAATATTGAAAGTCATTGTTTAAATACATGTTCATTGTAGCAGCAACTACCAGAAATAATAAAATTTGAATAAATATGTGTATTAACTTATGAGAGGAAAACTGATATTGGCCTTTGGGGAATGAGTTAGACAAATACATTTGTACAAAGGAGTAGGTATATTTAGGAGATGAGCACTAGATATGTGGGTTTTAGTAATAAGAAAATATTCAAATGGATCGAAGGATTTTTAAAAAAAGAAATGGAACAACACTAATTTTCATAGTTCCACTTGAAGATAGAAATGATGAAAAGCTAATTTGAAATAAATATATGAATATTTATATATATATGTTTAACATGATTTATATCTTTCTAGTGCTGTTTTCAGTCATGTCCAACTCTTTGTGACCCCATGAACTATAGCTCACCAGCCCACCAGATAATGATATCTAAAAGATATAATAGCGATACCAGTAATATCCAATAATATGCCAGTAATGATACCAATGATATATTTTATATATCATTATTTCAGAGATCAAAAAGTGGTTGTTAATCTGATTGGTATCATTATTTGGTTGGTATCATTATTTAATTGATTAACCTGATTTTTGTCATTATTTCAGAGATCAAAATCTGGTGTTTAATGTTACATATGTTCATTGTTGAACCAAGAGCATTATTGATAATTGATAAAAGTGACAACTTTAATGATTTATGTTTATAGTTAATGTAAAAGTATATACTTAATTTTTTATTAATATATTTAGGGATTTTAATTATAGGAGAAAAAGTCAATAAAAATATTCAAGACTTCAAAGAGCCTCAACTATTTAATTTCAGACTTGTCAACCTAATAGTAGTTATTATAATGAACTCTTCTGTTTTTATATACTGCTTTTAAAAAATATAGTATAGTTTGATATGTTTTTAACTCTGTACCTTCTGACATGTGATTCTTAAACACTGTGTCTGCATAGCTTTCTCTTAGTGAAAGGAAAGTGAAAGTGAAGTCGCTCAGTCGTGTCCAACTCATTGCGACCCCATGGACTGTAGCCTACCAGGCTCCTCAGTCTATTGGATTCTCCAGGCAAGAATACTGGAGTGGGTTACCATTTCCTTCTCCAGGGAATCTTCCCAACCCAGGGATTGAACCCGGGTCTCCCACATTGGAGGCAAACGCTTTAACCTATGAGCTACCCAGGAAGCCCAGGTTTTTCTTAGGTAGGGTTATATCTAGCCATTTCACTTTGTAGCCTTCTAGACTTCTAACATACTCTTGACGTGCTTAGAATTATTTTATAAAAAGGCATTTTGCTATGAGAGGAAATCAGGAGACTTTAGACTCTAAAATTGTTATTACTCAAATATAATGTGTATTTTTAGCTCATATAAACCAAGACACATTTATTCAAGGTGATAAGAGTCTTCCATTTACAGCATGTTACTTCCAAAGTCACCCTGATCATTAGCATCCTGTTTGTAAAATAAGTGAGAACATAGATAATCATTTGTTAGAAATTGGCAGGGAGGGAAATATGTCACTTTTGCCCACATCTCATTGGCTATAACATCATTTTTATAGTTGATTATCTGCATGGGATACTTGAGTACTTAGGAATATGATCTATCTCCATGTACAGAAAAAGGAAATCAATTGGGGTGAGCAAGTATCAGTCTCATATCTCCCTTTATTTTTTCTCACCTCATACTTCACACTGCAACATAAACACTGTAATATCTTCTATCATCACTAATAAAAATAATAGCAATAATGGTAGCAATAAAACACTCTTTAAACACTCTAGTATTATAATAACATTTCTTCACAGAGATCCTATAGTTTCAATATTATTAGAGTTTACAAATGTGAAAATAGAAGAACTGATAGGATATTGCCAAATGTTAACAAAACTATTAATGCAGGAACTTTGAGTCAAGATTATTTATTTTCAGCATATGTAAACTGATATTCTTTAACAGTGTGATTTGGGGAAAAGTTTGTTTTAAACTTTCTGAATCAGTTTTCTTATCTGCATAATGTGGAAAAAATATATATTTTAGAGTTAGTGAATATGTACATTAGGCTATGCCTGGAAATGGCAAAACTAGTTCTTGATGCAGAGTATCAATCACAGTTTTAACAACAATGACATTCTTGCTGAAATTCATCATGCAAGAAACAGATATGCCAATACCACCTTCACTTTTTATGTTCTAGAATCAACTGTGATACTCTTTGTATCATAACTATTGACACTGAACTTTCAATGTTGTAACTTCATAACTTCATGCTGTATGCATGAAATACTTTTTAAACGTAATGTTTTAAGGTGTGGAACTAAAGATAGTATAGTAAATTTTGAGAGATTATCATTTAATAATGCTTGAAAATGAGATTAAAAGACTTGCTCTCCCTCTCATAGCTAGCTGTATTCCCATCCTGAAGAGAATGAAAATTTTAATTGATATTAAGGATAAGGAATAATTTTTAGCAGAAATGAACCTTGCTCATGATGAATCTATATGAATAAAATATCTTAAAAGAAATAAGAAAAAAGAGCTTAGTAAGAGTTTGGTGAAGTGTTCATAAAGACAGGTCTTTTATTTAGATCTCTACATAAAACATTTAATTGGTTTCAACTGCTCTTCTGATAAGGATCTAAATCTTTAATATGGTTCTGTGTCTTATTTCATTTAGACTCTATCTACCTCTAGAATATTATTGCTCATTAGTTTCACTTATTTCCCATGTTCTAGTCATGTAATTATTTTTACCCTTCTAAGCTCACTTCTGTGTAAGATATTTGTACAAAGTTGGTGAAAAGTAATCTCACATGAGTATCTCTCTTAATACTCAGATGCCATTTTGAGTATTTAGCTCAAATGCCATTTTGTCAAAGAAATCTTGCTTTATTTATCAGATTACATTAATGCATATCATTGTGTCTAACATTTGCCTCTGATTCTACACTTTAGCACTTACCAGAATAGGAAATTATGTGTTTATATATGACTATTGAACTAATGCCTTTCTCCTATCAGACTTGGGTTTTATGGGAGCAGGGACTGTGTGATTTTCTCAGTTCCCAGCTCTTAATGTTCTAAAGGGTACATGGCAGAGTTTTGGAAATAACTGCTGAATAAATAGGTGAATCTCAAAAATATTTTTGTAGATTTTACCTTCCTAATAGTTTTCCCCTCAAAGTCTTTTTCCAATAAAATTCATGAAAAAAGGGCATTATTTTTTTGTGGTTGTACTTTAGAATACTGTTCACATTGAGTCATAGTAGAGTAATATTTCTTGGAGTTGGGCAATATGATGCAAATTAGTAAGCAGTGTGTAAACTACAAAGAATGTTGTTGTTCAGTCACCCAGTCATGTCAGACTCTTTGTCACCCTGTGGACTGCAGCACACTGGGCCTCCCTGTCCCTCACCATCTCCTGAAGTTTGCCCAAGTTCATGTCCATTGCATTGGTGATGCCATCCAGCTATCTCATCCTCAGACTCTCTCTTCTTCTGCCCACAATGTTTCCCAGCATCAGGGACTTTTCCAGTGAGTTGGCTGTTCACATCAGTCACCAAAATACCAGAGCTTCAGCATCAGTCTTTCCAATGACTATTCAGGGTTGATTTCCTTTAAGATTGACTGGTTTGATCTCCTTTCTGTCCAAGGGACTCTCAGGAGTCTTTTCTAACACCACAGTTTGAAGGCATCGGTTCTTTGGCGTTCTGCGTTCTTTACTGTCCAGCTCTCACAACCATACCTGACCACTGGAAAGGCCATAGCCTTGACTTTACATACCTTTGTTGGCAGAGTGATATCTCTCCTTTTCAACATACTGTCTAGGTATGTCATAGCTTTCCTACCAAGAGGCAATCATCTTATTTCATGGCTGCAGTCACCATCCACAGTGATTTTAGAGCCCAAGAAGAGGAAATCTGTTACTGCTTCCACCTTTCCGCCTTCTATTTGCCATGAATTAATGGAGCCAGGTGCCATGATCTTAGTTTTTGTTTTTTTTTAATTTAGCTTTAAGCTGACTTTTTCACTCTCCTCCTTTACCCTCATCAAGAGGTTCTTTAGTTCCTCCTCACTTTCTGCCATTAGAGTGGTATCACCTGCATATCTGAGGTTGTTGATGTTTCTCCTGCCTATCTTGATTCCAGCTTGTAACTCATCCACCCCAGCATTTCTCATGATGTGCTCAGCATGTAAGTTAAATAAACAGGGTGCCATCAGACAGCCCTGTTGTACTCCTTTCTTAATCCCGAACCAATCAGTTGTTCCATACAGGGTTCTAACTGTTGCTTCTTGAACTGCAGACAGGTTTCTCAGGAGACAGGTAAGATGGTCTGATATTCACATCTCTTTCAGAGCTTTCCACAGTTTGTTATGATCCAGATAGTCAAATACTTCAGCATAGTTGATGAAACAGAGGTAGATGATTTTCTGGAATTCCCTAGCTTTCTCTATGATCCAGCGAGTGTTGGCAATTTGATCTCTGATTCTTCTGCCTTTTCTATGAGCCATGCCATGTTAGGCCACTCAAGACGGATGGGTAATAGTGAAGAGTTTTGACGAAAAGTGATCCACTGGAGGAGGGAATGGCAAACCACCTCAGTACACTTGCTGTGACAAACTCATGATCTGTATAAAAGATGAAAAGATATGATACATATGAGTAGCCCAGGTTGGAAGGTTTCCCATATGCTACTGGGGAAGAGCAGAAGACAACTGCTAATAGCCCCAGAAAAAAATTGGCTGGACCAAAGCACAAATGACACTCAATTGTGTATGTGTCTGCTGATGAAAGTAAAATCTGATGCTGCAAAGAACAGTATTGAATAGGAAACTGGAACATTAGGTCCATGAATCAACGTAAATTGGACGTGGTCAGGCAAGAGATGGTAAGAATAGGCATCAACATCTTAGGACTCAGTGAACTAAAATGGACAGGAATGGGCAAATTTAATTCAGATGACCATTATATCTACTATTGTGGACAAGAATCAATAGGAGAAATGGAGTAGCCTTCATAATCAACAAAAGAGTCTTAAATGCAATACTTGGATGCAACCTCAAAACCAACAGAATAATATCGGTTTGTTTCCAAGGCAAGCCATTCAACATCATAGTAACTCTAATCTATGCCTCTGCCACCAGTGACAAAGAAGCTGATCAGTTCTATGAAGACCTAGAAGATCACCTAGAACTAACACCAAAAAAAGATGTCCTGTTCATCTTTGATTGGAATTGGATCTTTGATCCAATCTTTGATTGGGATTCAAGTGCAAAATTAGGAAGTTAAGAGATAACTCCAAGGCAAGTTTGGCCTTGGAGTACAAAATGAAGCAGGCTAATTGAATTCTGCCAAGAGGATGCACTGCTCATAGCAAACACCCCTTTTCAACAACAAAAGAGACAACTTTACACATGGACATCACCAAATGGTCAGTACCAAGTTAATTACATTCAAACTTTTTTTTATTACATTCAAAAAAGAATATTAAATTATAATTTGTATTGACTTGAAAATAGATATTTAAGATTAAGGGAAAGTTATATCAATTACATATTTTCAGAGAATAGGAATTCTAACACCAAAACTAATTTTACATAAAATAGAAATATTTAATGGCTAACTCTCCATTTCCAATGTAATGGTGAAAAACAATCTCATCACCTTGCTTATCACTAGGTTGGCAATTTTTGGAACAAGATGCAAGTTATATAAAACATTTAAAAGGTTTACGTAATTATAGAATGCTTCTATGCTTCTATGGGTTCTCTTAAAAATCACTTTTGTGGTTATTGCAATGAAAGCCAATGAAATCCAATGAGAACTACTGTTTTTTGAGACGACACAAATAAGAAACAAATCATTTACCAAATCCTCTGGTAGCAAGATTAACAAACATAATTATGTGCCAGATTTTCATCTCTAACCTAAGCCCCAGTGAACATTTACTTTGAAGGAGTCAATAATAAATTCAAAGGGAGGATAGAATCCATAAGGTGAGAAAAAAAGATCAACATCTGGCTCCAAGTCTTCCTGTATGCAAATATCCAACCAATTACACAGACTGAGCAATTGAAAATTGAGTTTACAATCTCATTGCAAATTTTTAAAGAACTTCATACTTCAATCCTTTCATTTTTGTACGAGTTAATGTATGTTCATGTTCAAACCTGTCCTCTGAATTCTTCAGAGCTGATTTATTTTTCTAAAGTCATATGTGCCTCAGGCAGCATCCAGCTATCAGGTCTCTGCACACCTAGGAGCTAATTGGTGGAACTGCTTTCCATAAAATATTCATTACAGAAACTATTTTTAAAGTTAATTTCAAAACTATTTCTCTTTTCATTTTAATCTCAAATATTACCACTGAAATTTTATGTGATATCTTTACCTACAGACAAACCCAAAAGGTATTGCAAGTTATGAACTTCCTTAGAGAAAAGATAGTGTGACTTCAGTCAGTGGCTCACTATTCTGCACTGCAGCTTGACTTTATTAAAAGTTGATAGGAGTCACCAATCCCAGAAGACAGTATGAGAACTTACAATTCATTTTCTTGAAAGCACTTTGATGTTTCCATGTATAGTGTGTTTTGTTTTCTTTGAATCCTTTGGTCTTGAAAAAAAAAAAAAACCACACATACACACACAGTTTGATACTGCTATACAAAAGAAAAGCAGATCAATTTTCTTAAATTTTATTTTTATTTCTAAGTGATTGCATAATTTTAGACTTCTAAAACTATTTCACAAAAATAGCATGGAATTTCAGGGATCTTGAAATTCACTCTAAATAATTTCCATCATTCAAGGAAGCAAAGGAAGCATGTCCCCAAATTCTAGCTCTAATAAAATTTATTTAATATCTAATGCTCAATTTTTCAACCAACAGAATTAGAATAATAACAGTAAAGCATCATAGTATTAATAAGATGATTAAATGGGATAATAATATATTTTATATTCTTCTAAAAAGTAAACTTTCATTAAATATTGCCAGTTTCAACTTTAGTTTGTTTTTACTGTGAACTTCAGGATTATATGTGGGCCTATGTCAGAATAAATTTTCTTTAATAAAATATCATATTATGAAAGACCTGTTCAATTCTTGTGTAGTCACTGGCATCTATAAATATAAAAATGATTAATGAAATGTAATGTGCATGCATTCCATACACTTGGTGTCATATATATCATTTAAAGGATTTTGGGATAGAAATCCTTTAAAGCATGCTGTTTTCACAAAAGTAAAATCCTATTTTCAAAGAAAATAAACAAGGAGAAAAAAGTATTCTTTCTTGGAGAATCCCCATGGACAGAGGAGCCTGACGGGCTATAGTCCATGGGGTCACAAAGAGTCGGACACGACTGAGTGACTAAGCACACATGGTTAAATTTAATATGCATAACCAATTGAATGTTGTTCTAATAGGCAACAAAATTTAAGTCTTGAAAATAGATACTTTATGCCACACTGATAATAATATCAACTAATATGTTTTCTGGATACTTTTATGCTGATTATTTCCCTTGTGTCTCAAATGAAAAGAAGATATGGATGATAAGCAGAATTAGAAAATTATTCTGTCTCCATAGAGATTATAGAAGATGAACAGACCAGCTTTCCATAAACTTGCTTCACTTGAACTAACAATATATAACTTGTGGGTTTATTGACTAACTAATAATTAGAATCAATCATTTGCCTTTAGATATGTAAACTTCATTGTTGGAATGGACATCTTACTGATACTGACTTTGCATTTATACTGCATCTCTCATCACTAGCAATATTGCATTTTGGATGATTTCTTACAATTAATTTTATACACACACACACTTATGGGTATGTATTTATTTATTCAGAAGTTGGACCCAGAGATTTGTTTTTTGACAAGGACCTGTTTTAAAGGTGATTCTGATGCATGTTAAAATTTGAGGTTTACTGCTTTAAAAAATTCACCTCTTTTGTATTTATTCATCTGTTTGTATTTTTGCATATCTTAATTCCCCTCATAACTTCTTTAGTCCATCTGAGAATAATTTTATTCAGCCTGAAGAACTGGTATTTTCATAGTGTTATTCTACTGGTGACATTATTTTAGCTTTTTTCTGAGGGTATCATTACTTGGGTTTAATTTTGAGGCATGTTTTTAGCTGGGTATAAAATTCTAGATTTATAGATTTGGTGAGGGGAGTTCAGTTCAGTGTCTGAATTGAATTAGCAAATGCTTCAGGTGAGAAAACAATCAGTGATAATGTGCTTAGGTTAAAAATTTAAACTCACTAATTCAGATCCGTTTTAGTACTGCAAATATGATTTTTAAGATTTCTCATTTAAAAATTATGTTACAACAGGGATGGTGTTCTTTTTTATTCATTCCAATCAGTAAATGTAGTTCCATTTACAATGATAATTAATAATAACTGAGGTAAATGGATTTCTATGTTAAAAAGATACTCTAAGAATGAAAGTAGCAATTCATAAAGAAGCTAAATTTCTAAACCTCATATTATTACTACTATAGAATGAAGCAAATGTCATTTTTTATTTATTCTGCTTAATTATTAAGACCATTTCAATCAAATGTCTTTTTCTAAATTAATATGGAAAAGATTTTGAGGATATCCAAAATCTATAAGATAAAGACAATTGAAGTACTTAATAAACCAAGTAAAGGAGTAAAAATTATAATCAAGGAATTCATTTTATTGGTAGAGGATAAATGGATTCTTTATACTAAAATGCATCTTCAGGAGCCAGAGTAATTAATAAAAACTTATCAATTCTTGTTGCCATTGCAAAACAAAATAAGGGTGAAGACTGTTTAAAATTGTGTAATTAATTTTGCTACAATAAGAAAAAAATCTAATAGGCATCATAGTCATTTAAATGCAATATGCAATGTATATGTACACACGCACATATATATGTATGAGCAAAGTGGAACATATATATGGGTGCTCTTTCTCTCTCTCTCTACACACACACACACACACACGCAAAATCTGAAGTGAGTATAGTAGGGTAAAAAAAGGGTTATAACATGATATTTTATACCAAGCCACATTATGATTCACTGCAACAGTAATGAAAAGTGTATCATTTTGGAAACTCCTTGGCCAAAATGACATTATACAGTCATCTTGTCCTTATCTTTTGATTCTATTTTTCTTCTGTCCTTATAAACTGAATGATTTCTGAAGCAGATTTGTCTTTGGCTAGACTATCCTCCATAATATCACATTGTGATGGACATGGAAATGCACTAGCCAGATTTCTCCTCAAAGAACTACTTGTTACCTCAGTAAGTTAGCAGACGGCCTACAGGTTTCAGCTCCAGCATAATATTTAATATACCTTATATGCAGAGAATCACATTAAAGGGCATATGCTAACCAGAGCAGTCAACATCCAATGAATAGTTGAGGTATGGGTACAAAGACCCTGCTACTTTGACCTAATGTGGGTTTCCTCTGATGGGTTACATATGCTCCAGCTCTCCCCATATAAATTTGACCAAGCCTTTGTTGAGCCAACATTGCAGTTAAACTTTTTTCTCTGCTCTCTGCTTTTTTTCTCCTTCTTTTCCATGGGTGTTTATCATTAGGAAACATCCTGTATGCCAAACTCTATCTCAGTGCCTGCTTCTGAAAATAGCAAGCTATGCCATGTAGACCCCCCTGTGATACTGCAGAAACCAATGTACGGATAGGAAGGGATATGGTAGCAGTGCATACTACGTATCACAAGTTTCCAGATATTCTACCTAAATGGAAAACATGAGGCTATGTTTTCTTTGTGCTGTGCTGTGCTTAGTCACTCCATCATGTCCAACTCTCAGTGGCCCCATGGACTGTAGCCCACCAGGCTCCTCTGTCAATAGGGATTCTCCAGGCAAGAATACTGGAGTGGGTTGCCATGCCCTCCTCCAGGTGTCTTCCCAACCCATGGATTCAATCCAGGTCTCCTGCCTTGCAGGCACATTCTTTACTGTCTGAGCTACCAGGAAAGCCCAAGAATACTGGAGTGGGTAGCCTATCCCTTCTCCAGGGGATCTTCCCCACCCAGAAATTGAACTTGGGTCTCCTGCAATGCAGGTGGATTCTTTACCAGCTGAGCTACCAGGGAAGCCATTATTAGATACTGGTAATTGAAATACTCAGCCTATTATCCAGATTTGTATTAGAAAAACAGATTTGAATATTAAACAAATGAAAAAAGTAAGAAAAGCAGAGCCAGATATATTTGTTTTAGATACACACTGAATCTAGGTGTATAAAATTTTTGTCTGAGGAAAAACTTTTAAAAAACAAGCAAAAAATACAGCACTGATAACAAGATTTAAATATTAAGAAACCCATGTAGAATTATTGATGCTCGACCTCAGCCCTCAAAATTATTTTTTCCTACCCTCTCAACTTCAATAAGTAAACCCCATAAGCATCTTAAATTAACTTATTTTAATTATCAAAAAAGTGTTTATAAATACCTGACAATATCTTATTTATTTGCTTCCTAATTTACTTGGTACGGAATGTAAGCTCAGGAACCTTAGTATCATATGCATTACTATATCTTCATATAATGATAAGAAAGAAGTTCCTAGCACACAGCAGATGCTTCAGTGCAGTAAAGACAAAGAGATCTTAAAAAATAGGCCAAACAGAAGACTAAGGAGAAAACACAAATGAAAATATTCACATTAAAAGATGGTCAGTTTTATTACTAATCAAGGAAATTACTTAGTATAAATGTTGCCATGGAAATAGCAAATATTTATGAAGGACTGGATCAGTGGGAATTGTCACATTCTGCTGATGTGAATATAAATTGACACACTTCATTGGAAAGAAGTTGACCTAACCTAGTACATTTGAACTTATGCATACTCCATGATCTTGAGATCTTTCTTTTTGGCCTATAAACTAAATGGATCCTTGTATTTTTTTTTCTCCAAAAGATGTGTGAAATCATTCCACAAAAATAATATACAGAATTGCAATAATGTAAGGAACTGAAACACCCCTCAGCAGAAGTATGGATGTTTGAGTTTTTCAAACAATACCTGACAGCTGTGAAAATAGATGACAATTACATGTATAAGGAAGGATAATTATGATAAACAAAATATAAGGTGAAAAAAATGAAATGGAAGAATGCACAATGAATTATTCAATTAATATCCTGTTCAAAATGTGCTAAATTAAGCAAGCTATTTTTTCAGTGGTATATATATTTGTGATGAACTATAAATGAAATTTAGATAAACATCATATTAGGACAGTGGTTATTTCAAGTAGTACAGAAGGATAGTGCAATAGAGATGGAGTCCACAAAGGGCTCTGTGTTTATTAGTAATCTCTGCTTCTTGAGCTGGGTAGATTGTTCATTAGAGGACATTTTATATTTCTCATAATATAGATAATTAAAGATAAAATTGCTACCTAACCTTCTGTAAAAACATGGAAAGACTTATTTCACAAAAAAGATAGGTAAATAACAATAAACATGCAAAATGTTAAAGATTCTGAATAAGTATTCTTTCTGAGGCATTTTGAATATATAGTGAAAAATAAATCTAAAAATTATTTATTAAAATTGGTGTCTATATTTTTTCTATATTTATATCTACACTATAATTTTGTTGAAATAATATCTAGGAAGTCATGAATATGGAAAATGGAAAGAATACCCTATTCATGTAGTAAATGCTATTCCATCATCAATGGCAAATAGAAGTCATTTTTATACTGTATTATAAAGTCTAAAAATTAGAGAGCAGAGCAACCTCTAATCATGTATATATTTATAGTGAAGCACTGAGATAAAATTCTGAACTTATATAGTTAAACATTCTAATGAGGGAAAGAAAAGATAATGATGTAAGAGACCAATATCAGAATAAAACAGGAAGTGCTAAAGAGAGATTTTGAGAGCTAATGAAAAAGAACCACATTCTTGCCAGAAAGCTTCATTGTGTGAGTAATATATCGTTGCATATCCTATTGCTAAGTGTGTCATAAATCCTGACCTCTCAACTAATTTTTGAGTGGAAAGTCCATTCAGTCTTTTTGGTATTACCACAACAGTATTAGTGAATACATTATTTTCACCCCTATCAGGGGAGACTAGAATGTGGTTCATATTCCCATGGAAAGGAAAAAGTACACACTAATTGTCTTCCTTATGCCTGTGTTAACCTTCTATCCCTCCACCACAGTTTTGTCTGAAGGGAATTAGACTGCTCATACATTACAAAGAGCATCATATCGGTCTACTGTTTCGATGACAGCATGTTAATAATATGAGATAAACAAGATTGGCTAGTTGTTGTTCAGTTGCTCAGTCACGTCTGACTCTTTGCGACCCCATGAACTGCAGCATGCCAGGCTTCCCTGTCCTACACTACCTCCCCAAATTTGCTCAAACTCATGTGCATTGAGTTGATGATGCCATCCAACATTCTCATCCTCTGTCTCCCGCTTCTCCTCCTGCTCTCAGTCTTTACCAGCATCAGGGTCATTCCCAATGAGTTAGCTTTTTGCATCAGGTAGCCAAGGTATTGGAGCTTTAGCTTCAGCATCAGTCCTTCCAATGAATAATCAGGGTTGATTTCCTTTAAGATTGACTAGTTTGATCTTCTTGCAGTCCAAGGAACTCTCAAGAGTCTTATCCAGCACCACATTTCAAAAGCATCAGTTCTTCAGTGCTCAGCCTTCTTTATGGCCTAACTCTCACATCTGTACATGACTACTGGAAAAACCATAGGTCTGACTATATGAATCTTTGTTGGCAAAGTTATGTCTCTGCTTTTTCATGCACTGTCTAGGTTTGTCATAACTTTTCTTCCAAGGAACAACGTCTTTTAATTTCCTGGCTGTAGTCACCATCCACAGTAATTTTGGAGTGGAAGAAAATAAAATCTGTCACTGTTTCCATTTTTTTTGCCATCTATTGTCTATGAAGTGATGGGACTAGATGACATGATCTTAGTTTTTTGAATGTTGAGTTTCAAGCCAGCTTTTACGCTCCTTTCACCTTCATCAAGATTATCTTTAGGAGGTGGTCCCAAGATGGTGGAGTAATAGGATGGGAAGACTACTTTCTGCCCTACAAATTATCAAAATATCATTTGAATGTTGAGCAACTTCCACAAAACAACTTCTGAATGCTGGCGGAGGACAGCAGGCACCCAGAGAGGCAGCCTATTCTCTTCAAAAGGAGGCATGCCAAAATATATAAGACAAAAAGATAGGCTGCCCAAAGACATGCCAAACCAATATACCCCAAAACTCACTACTGGATATTTCATTACACTCCAGAGAGAAGAGATCCAGCTCCACCCACCAGAACACAGACACAAGCTCCCACAACCAGGAAACCTTGACAAGTCACTAGTCCAACCCCACCCACAGGGAGCAGGCTCCATAATAAAGAGGAACCATGAAATTCCAGCCTACAGAGAGGGCATCCCAAACACAGTAATCTAAACAAAATGAAAAGGCAGAGAAATATTCAACAGGTAAAGGAGTCTGATAAATTCCCACCAAACCAAACACAAGAAGGGGGAGATAGGGAGTCTACCTGAAAAAGAATTCAGAATAATGATAGTACAGACGATCCAAAATCTTGAAAACAAAATGGATTTACAGATAAACAGACTAGAGACAAGGATTGAAAATATGCAAGAAATGTTTAACAAGGACCTAGAAGAAATAAAGAAAAGTCAATCAATAATAAAAAATGAAATAACTGAGATCAAAAGCACTCTGGAGGGAATCAACAGTATAATAACTCGTGCAGAAGATAGTATAAGTGAGGTGGAAGATACAATGGTGGAAATAAATGAAGCAGAAAAAAAATAATTTTAAAAATGAGGACAACCTCAGAGACCTCTGGGACAATCTTAAACACCCCAAAATTCGAATCATAGGAGTCCCAGAATAAGAAGATAAAAAGAAAGCTATGAGAAAACACTTGAGGAGATAATAGTTGAAAACTTGGCTAAACTGGGGAAGGAAATAGCCACCCAATTCCAAGAAATCCAGAGTCCCAAACAGGATAACCCAAGGCAAAACACTGCAAGACAGATATTAATCAAACTAATGAAGATCAAGCACAATGAGCAAATATTAAAATCAGCAAGGGAAAAGCAACAAATAACACACAAGGGGATCCCCATGAGAATAACAGCGACCTTTCACTAGAAATGCATCAGGCCGGAAGGGAATGGCAGTACATACTTAAAGTGTTGAAAGAGAAAAACCTACAACCAAGATTACTATACTCAGCAAGGATCTCATTCAGATATGAAGGAGAAATCAAAAGGTTTACAGACAAACAAAAGCTGAGAGAACTCAGCACCACCAAACCAGCTCTTCAACAAATGCTAAAGGATCCTCTCTAGACAGGAAACACAGAAAAAGTCTATAAACTCGAAGCCAAAACAGCAAAGCAAATGGCAATGGGATAATACTTATTAATAATTACCTTAAATGTAAATGGGTCAAATGCCCCAACCAAAAGAAAAAGACTGGCTGAATGGATACAAAAACAAGACCCTTATATATGCTGTCTACAAGAGACCCACCTCAAGCCAAGGGACACATACAGATTGAAAGTGAAGGGCTGGAAAAAGATATTTCATGCAAATGGAGGCCAAAAGAAAGCAGGAGTAGCAATACTCATATCAGATAAAATAGACTTTGAAATAAAGACCATGTAAAGAGACAAAGAAGGACACCACATAATGATCAAAGGATGCATCTGAGAAGAAGATATAAAAATTATAAATATATAAGCAACCAACATAGGAGCACCTCAATATGTAAGGCAAATGTTAATGAGCATGAAAGGGGAAATTAATAATAACACAATAATAGTGGGAGACTATAATATTCTACTCATACTTATAGGTAGATCAACAAAACATAAAATTAACAAGGAAACACAATTTTATATGATACAATGGACCAGTTAGACCTAATTGATATCTATAGGACATTTCACCCCAAAACAATGAATTTCACCTTTTTCTTAAGTGCACACGGAATATTCTCCAGGATAGACCACATCCTGGACCATAAATCTAGTCTTGGTAAATTAAAAAAAATTGAAATCATTTCAAGCATCTTTTATATCAACAATGGGGGAGGGAGCTATTAAAAATACAAAGATATGGAAGCTAAACAACATGCTTCTAAATAGCCAACAGATCATGGGAGAAATAAAAAAGGAACTCAAAATACACATAGAAACAAATGAAAATAAAAACACAACAACCCAAAACCTATGGGATTCAGTAAAAGCAGTGCTAAGAGGAAGGTTCATAGCAATACAAGCTTACCTCAAGAAACAAGAGAAACATCAAATAAATAACCAAACTTTCTACCTAAAATAACTAGAGAAAAAGAAAAAATGAAAAACCCTAAAGTTAGTAGAAGGAAAGAAATCATAAAAATCAGAGCAGAAATAAGTGAAAACATAACAAAGGAGACTATAGCAAAAAATATCAACAAAACTAAAAGCTGGTTCTTTGAGAAGATAAATTAAATAGACAAACGACTGGCCAGATTCATCAAGAAAAAAGGGAGAAGAATCAAATCAATAAAATTATAAATGAAAATGGAGAAATCACAACAGTCAACACAGAAATACAAAGGATCATAAAAGACTACTATCAGCAACTATATGTCAATAAAACGGACAACTTGGAAGAAATGGATGAATTCTTAGAAAAGCATAACCTTCCAAAACTGAACTAGAAAAAAATAGAAAACCTTAACAAAACCATCACAAGTATGGAAATCAAACCTGTAATCAAAAATCTTCCAACAAACAAAAGCCCAGGACCAGATGGCTTCATAGGTGAATTCTACTAAAAACTTAGAGAAGAGCTAACACCTATCCTACTCAAACTCTTCTAGAAAATTGCAGAGTAAGGTAAACTCCCATCTCATTCTGTGAGGCCACCATCACCCTAATCCCAAAACCAGACAAACATGCCACCAAAAAAAAGAAAGAAAGAAAAAAGAAAACTGCAAACCAATATCACTGATGGACATAGATGCAAAATTCCTCAACAAAATTCTAGCAAACAGAATCCAACAACATATTAGAAAGGTCATACATCATGACCAAGTGGGTTTTATCTCAGGGATGCAAGGATGCAAGGATTCTTCAATATTCACAAATCAACCAATGTGATACACCACATTAACAAATTGAAAGATAAAAACCACATGATTATCTCAATAGATGCAGAGAAAGCCTTTGATAAAATTCAACAACCATTTATGATAAAAACTCTCCAGAAATCAGGCATAGAAGTAACATACCCCAACGTAATAAGAATCATGTGTGATAAACCCACAGCAAACATTATCCTCAATGGTGAAAAACTGAAAGTGTTTCCTCTAAAGTCAGGAGCAAGACAAGGGTGGCCACTCTAACCACTACTATTCAACATAGTTTTGGAGATTTTAGCCACAGCAGAGAAGAAAAAGAAAGAAAAGGAATCCAGATTGGAGAAGAAGTGAAACTCTCACTGTTTGCAGATGACATGATCCTCTACATAGGAAACCCTAAAGACACCACCAGAAAATTACTAGAATGGATCAATGAATATAGTGAAGTTGCAGGATATAAAATTAATACACAGAAATCCATTGCATTCCTATATACTAACAATGAGAATACAGAAAGAGAAATTAAGAAAACAATCCCATTCACCATTGCAAAGAAAAGAACAAAATTCTTAGGAATAAATTTACCTAAAGAAACAAAAGACCTATATATAGAAAACTGTAAAACACTGATGAAAGAAGTCAAAGATGACACAAATAGATGGAGAAATATACCATGTTGATGGATAGGAAGAATCAATATAGTGAAAATAAGTGTACTACCCAACACAATCTACAGATTCAATGCAATCCATATCAAGCTACCAATGGTAATTTTCACATAACTAGAACAAATAATTTCACAATTTGTATGGAAACACAAAAACATCAAAGAGCCAAAGCAATCTTCAGAAAGAATAATGGAACTGGAGGAATCAATCTACCTGACTACAGACTATACTACAAAACTACAGTCATCAAGACAGTATTGTACTGGCACAAAGACAAAAATATGGATCAACGGAACAAAATAAAAGCCCAGAGATTAATCCACGCACCATGGACACCTTATCTTTGACAAAGGAGTCAAAAATATACGATGAAGAAAAGAAAATCTCTTTAAAAGAAAATCTCTGTAAAAGAATGAACCTAGAACACTTTCTAACACCATACACAAAAATAAACTCAAAATGTATTAAAATGTGAGACCAGAAACTATATAACTCCTAGAGGAAAACATAGAGCACTCTCTGACGTAAATCACAGCAAGATCTCTATGACCCACCTCAGAGTAATGGAAATAATTGCAAAAATAAACAAATGGGATTTAATTAAACTTAAAATCTTTTGCACAACGAAGGAAACTATAAGTATGATGAAAAGACAGCCTTCAGAATGGGAGAAAATAATAGCAAATGAAGCAACTGACAAAGTATTAATCTCAAAAATAAAAAAGCAGCTCATGCATCTCAATACCAGAAAAATAAACAACCCAATCAAAAAATGGGCCAAAGAACTAGACAGATATTTCTCCAAAGAAGACATACAGATGGCTAACAAACACATGAAAAGATGCTCAACATCACTCATTATCAGAGAAATGCAAATCAGAACCACAATGGGGTACCAACTCTTACCAGTCAGAATGGCTGCTATCAAAAAGTCTACAAATAATAAATGCTGGGGAGAGCATGGAGAAAAGGCAACCCTCTTACACTGTTGGTGGGAATGCAAACTAGTACAGCCACTATGGAAAACAGTGTGGAGATTCCTTAAAAAACTGGAAGTATGACTGAGCATTCCCACTACTGGGTATACACACTGAGGAAAGCAGAATTGAAAGTGATATGTGTACCCCAATATTCATTGCAGCACTGTTTACAATAGCTAGGACATGGAAGCAAGCTAGATGTCCATCAGCAGACGAGTGGATAAGAAAGTTGTGGTACATATACACAATGGAATATTTCTCAGCTATTAAAAAGAATGCATTTGAGTCAGTTCGAATGAGGTAGATGAAACTGGAGCCTATTATACAGAGTGAAGTAAGTCAAAAAGAAAAACATCAATATAGTATATTAAACATATATATGGAATTTAGAAATATGGTAATTACAACCCTATATGCAAGACAGCAAAAGAGACACAGCTATAAAGAACAGACTTTTGGACTCCATGGGAAAAGGCAAGGGTGGGATGATTTGAGAGAATAGCATTGAAACATGTATATTACCATCTGTGAAATAGATGACCAGTTCAAGTTTGAAGCATTAAACAGTACATTCAAAGCCAGTGCACTCGGACAACCCAGAGGGATTGCTGTGGAGGGAGATGGGAGGGGATTTTGCGACAGGTGGATACATGTACACCCATGGCTGATTCATGTCGATGTACGGCAAAAACCACCACAATATTGTAAAGTAATTAGCCTCCAATTAAAATAAGTAAATTTTAACAGAAGAATATATCTTTAGGTTCTTCTTCACTTTCTTCCATAAGTGGGATGTCATCTGCCTGCCTGAAGTTATTGATATTTCTCCCAGCAATTTTGATTCCAGGCTGAGCTTCATCTAGCCCAGCATTTTACAAGATGTACTCTGCATATAAGTTAAATAAGCAGGGTGACAATATACAGCCTTGACATACTCCTTTCCAAATTTTAAACCTGTCCATTGTCCCATGTTCAGTTCTAACTGTTGCTTCTTGACCTGCATACAGGTTTCTCAGGAGGGAGGTAAGGTGGTCTGGTATTCCCATCTCTAAGAGTTTTCCAGTTTGTTGTGATCTACACAGTTAAAGGCTTTATTGTAGTCAATGTAGCTGATGTGGATGTTTTTCTGGAACTCCCTTGCTTTTCATATGATCCGGCGGATATTGGCAACTTCATCTCTGGTTCCTCTGTCTTTTCTACAACCACCTTGTACATCTGGAATTTGTGGTTCATGTACTGTTGAAGCCTAGCTTGAAAAATTTTGAGCATTGCCTTGCTAACATGTGAAATGATTGTAGTTGTGTGCTAGTTTGAACTTTCTTTGGCATTGCCCTTCTTTGGGATTGGAATGAAATCTTGTCTTTTCCAGTCCTGTGACCACTGCTGAGATTTCCAATTTGCTGGTATATTGAATGCAGCACATTAATAGCATCATCTTTTAGGATTTGAAATAGCTCAGCACTGGAGATTTTGGTTAAGACATATGCTATCTAAAAGTTTTGTAAAGCTTATGATGATTCAGGAAAAATTCCCTAACAGAATTTTCCCTAATTCTGGAACATTCTTGGCTATCTACCCCAAAGCAAAGTGTATGTTATTGCATGTTGTAATTTCCACCACTAGAAAGAGCAGTGTTAGCGGAACTTTTAATTGTGTACTTTACACATGATAATATGACTGATGCATTTGACATATGATACAGAAGACAACTAGATTTGAATGGGCCAAGAGTATCACTGTTCACTAGAGTATTGTAGTATCTGTCATGGGAAAATATGCTAAGTGGACTTACGCTGAGCTCCAAAACAAGTTTCAGAACATAGATTTCCCAGACTTCTGAAAAGAGGACACAATATTTGTAATAGAGAATTGTATACCATTGGAAAAAAATATGTGGCATCTGGCCACAAAATGTCAAATGATCATGCCCTTAATGAGTGAAGATATATCGTACCTTACATCTAAGGTAAAAATAAGAAAAGGAAAATGAAAATTAGAAGCAAAGAAACAACAAAGATTAGAGTTGAAATAAATGAAACATACTTTAAAAAGCAAATCAATGAAACTAAAATGTTTCTCAGACAGTAAAACAAAGTTGATAAAAGTTTAGCTATATTCATCAAGACAAAAAGAGGAGGACTGAGTAAATAAAATTGGAAATGAAAGAGGAGAAGTTATAACCTACACCACAGGAAAAAAAAAATTGGTCTAATATTCACAATCGCTTAGTAGTTGATTCTGATACACAAAGTGAAAATGAAGCTCACGGTGTTGGAGAATGTTCCTTTGCTTCTAACAAAATGTAGTTTGAATACAATGTTTCATGAAAATTAGATGACTTTACAGGTGTCAGGTGTAACTATTGAATGTAACAACCCACAAACTGTTAGTGAAATAATAGAATTGATTTTTGACAAGCCAAAATGAAAATCACCAACCACAGGCATTAGTTTCTGCAAAAGTCCCCAGGATAATGAGTTAAGGTCTTATATGTAAGACCTAAAACCATGAAACTCATATAAGAAAACATAGGAACCATATGCTCTTTGATGTTGTTTATAACAATATTTGGGATATTTTGGGATCTTTCTCCTCAGGCAGGGGAACAAAGGAAAAATAAATGGGAGTATATAAAAATATATATATTTTTTTATAATACAAATCTTTTGTACCTTTAGGAAGGTTTATTCCTAGGTATCCTTTTGAAGCAGTGGTGAATGGGATTGTTTCTTTAATTTTATGTTTTGTTGTTAGTGTGTAGAAGTGCCACACATTTCTCTGTATTAGTTTTGTATCCTGCAACTTTAGCAGATTCATTGATGAGCTCTAGTACTTTTCTGGTACCATCTTTAGGATTTTCTGTGTATGGTATCATGTTATCTGGAAACAATGACAGTTTTACTTTCTCTTTTCCAATTTAGATTCCATTTATTTCATTTTCTTTTCTGATTGCTGTGGCTAGGACTTCCAAAACTATGTGGAATAAAAGTGACAAAATGGACATTTTGTTGTCTTCCTACTCTTAGATGAAATGCTTTCAGATTTTCACTGATGAGTCACAAAAACAGAAATATTGACCACCTCACACCATAGAACAGGATAAAATGCCCAGAAATAAACCCACACACCTATGGTCAATTATCTATGACAAAGGAGGCAAGACTATACAATGGAGGAAAGCCAGTCTCTTCAATAAATAGTGATGGGAAAACTGGATGGCTGCATGTGTAAAATATCAAAATTAGAACATTCTTTAACACCATGTACAATAATAAATTGAAAATATATGAAATAATTAAATGTAGGACCAGATGCTATAAAACTCTTACAGGAAAAATAAGCAGAACATACTTCGATATATCACAGCAGTGTCTTTTCCAAGCCATCTCCTAGAGTAATGGAAATAAAAACAAAAATAAACAAATGGGACCCAATTAAACTCAAAACCTTTGCATGGCAAAGGAAATCATAGACAAATAGAAAAGACAACCCACAAAATGGGAGAAAATATTTGCAAATAGTACATCCAATAAGAGATTAATCTTCAAAATTTACGAACAGCACATGCAGCTCAATATAAAACAAACAAACAAACAAACAACCCAATAAAAAACTGGGCAGAAGACCTACATAGACATTTCTCCAAAGAGGACATCCAGATGGCCAATAGGCACATGAAAAGATGCTCAACATTGCTAATTATTAGAGAAATGTAAATCAAAACTAAAATGAGGAGGTATCACCTCACACCAGTCAGAATGGCCATCATCAAAAATCCACAAATAATAAATGCTGGAAAGGGTGTTGAGAAAAGGGAACCCTCCTACACTGCTGGTAGGAATGTAAATTTGTGTCGCTACTATGGAGAACAGTATAGAAATTCCTTAAAAAACTAAAAAAGAGCTACCATAGGATCCAGCAATCCCACTCCTGGCCATAGATCTGGAGAAAAACATGGTTCAGAAAGATATATGCACCCCAATATTCATTGCAGCACTGTTTATAGTAGTCAAGACATGGAAACCTGAATGTCCATTGACAGATGAATGTATAAAGATGTGATATATAAATACAATAGAATATTATTCAGTCATTAAAATGAATGAAATAATGCCATCTGCAGCAACATTGATAGATCTAGAAGTTATCATACCAAGTGAAGTAAGTCAGACAGAGAAAGATGAATATCATATTGCTTAAATTCAGAATCTAAAAAAATGGTACAAATGAACTTGTTTAGAAAACAGAAATAGACTTATAGACTTAGACAATGGACTTATGGTTACCAGGAAGGGAGGTCAAGGAGAAGAATAGATTGGGAGTTTGGAATTGACAGGTATACACTTCTCTATTTAAAATTGATTACCAACAAGGACCTACTATATAGCACAGGGAACTCTGCTCAAAATGGTGTAATAATCTAAATGGAAAAGTAATTTGAAATAAGAATAGATACATCTATATGTATAACTGAATCACTGCTATACACCTGTAACAAGCACAATATTTTTAATCAACTATGCTCCAATTTAAATAATTATTATTATTTTTGGCATGGGGAAGGAAACTGCCAACAAAATGAAAAAGCAACCTAAAATGAGAGAAGACATTTGCAAATGATATATTAGATAAGAGAGTGATAATCTAAATGTATGAAGTACTCATACAACTCAACATCAGAAAACAAATAGCCTAATTAAAAATGGACAGAGGACCGTAATAGACACTCTTTCAAAGAAGGCCTATAGATGGCCAACAAGCATATGAAAAAATGCTCAACATCCACTAATCATCACTAAAATGAAAAATAAATTGCAGTGGAATACCATCAGAATGGCTGTCACCAAAAGACAACAAATAACAAGTGTTGACAATGATGTGAATTAAAAGGCAATTTTTGTGCATTGTTGCTGGAATTGTAAATTAGTGCAGTCACAATGGAAAGCAATATGAATATTCCTTTAAAATTTTAAATTAGAACTGCTTTATGAGTCATTGATTTCACTTCTAGATATTTACCTGAAGAAAATAAAAACATTAATTATAAAAGATGTGCATGTCAGGGTTTATTGCCGAATCATTTTCTGTAGTCAAAATGCAGACGCAAGATATGGAACCTATCATATTGATAGGTGAATGGGGACTAGGTGTGGTATGTGTGTACACACACTCTCACAATGGAAAATTACCTCGACATAAAAACGAAATCTTGCCATTCGTGATAGCATAGATGAATCTAAAGATTATCATGCTAATTAAAATAAGTCAGAGAAAGATTTCCAGCATATGATCTCACTTTTATGTGAAATCTAAAAAACAAAACAAACATTATGAAAACATAATGGAACCAGACTCATAATTACAGAGAATAAATAGGTGATTACCAGAGAGGAGACAGATAAGAGTGTGAAATAGATAAGGGGATTAAGAGCTACATACCTCTGGTTATAAAATAAGCAAGGCTTAGGGTTGTAATATACAGCCTAAGGTACATTGTCAATGATATTTTAATAACTTTCTATGAGGATAGATCAATACTAGACTTACTGTGGTGATATTTCATAATGTATGAAAATGTCAAATCACTATGTAGAATATCTGAAACTAATATAATATTGTACATATATGTTTCAATTAAAAACAGACAAATAAAATTTAAAAATATACATCTTTAAGTTATCATGGTTCAAATTCAAATACTATCATATTGTACATAGAGAGTAATGGCTTCAAGTATATTTGTAATTTCTCCCTCCATCCTTTATGCTATTGTTTTCATATTCTTTATATATGCTATATATATATATATATATATATATATATATAATAAATTGCTATTCTATTTCTTTGGACAATTTTCTAACAATTAAAACAGGAAAATAAAATTTAATTTTATCTCATTCTGTTTTATTGCAACACCATTCACCCCTTTTTATAGACCCATCTTTCAGTCTGGTACTGTATTCTATCTATGATAAGAGTTTTTGTTACCATTTATTTTATAGTAGGTCTGCTGGCATGGATGTTCTAGGGTTTTGTTTGAGGATTTATTTTATTTTTATATTTGAAACAGTCACTAGTTACATTGTTGTAAACAGTGTTTTTTTTTTGTTGTTGTTGTTTGAGCACTTTTAAGATGTCATCCCTTTATTTTTGGCTTCTGTGATTCTGATTCCCAAAAGGTCTGCAATAATTTTTATCTCCATTCCTCTGTATGTAACATTTCTTTTTTATCACATTACCTTCACATCCCCCTCCCCCTTTTTTTTTATATTTTCAGAAGTTTCAATACAATGTGCCTGGGTCTGAGCATATTGTCTCTTTTTTTCTTTGCAGTTTTCTTCTTGGTGTTCTTTGAGCTTATTGAATCTGTGTTTTCATGCCTGGCATTTGTCTAGAGCTTTGCTGATCTTGGAGTGAGCTGACATTTTGAACGCTGGAGTAGCTGACTAAAATAAGAAGTCAAAATGAAAAATACCAAGCCCTCTAATCACTTACTCTGATAGTATACCTTGTTCCTTTCCCCCAGTGGAATAATATGCCAGTTGAGGGCTGAGTGGATCAGCCCAGAAACAGGATTCTTCTCCCTGTTGAGGAAGCCTTCCTAAAAAAATGTGAAGTCTGCAGTTTTATGTACCCAGGCATCAGGGGAAAGAGGAAAGATGAGCCACTAGTGGGTAAGTATCAGGTCAGAGTGAAAGAAATGTCTTTATGTTTTCCTGATAAGATCTTCAAATGCAAGTGCCTTGGTTACAAATGCATGTGTACATTTGCAGGTGTACTAGGGTGGCTGGTGCTTTATTAGAGCAAAACTCATTTGATTCTGAATTTTAGGTTTCCCATTCTTCTGTGACTCAGAGACAGTATTTTTGTATGCTATTCTTCTTCTGTCCTCCTAGCAGTATGCTTCTGTCATTGTAATTCACACCATCTAGGTTGGAGATGATGTGGAGGGAAATAGTCTCTGTTCTTGAGTTTAAGACTCAGTCTCAGGAATGCGCCATGTCTGTGACTCTAGGGGATAGAGCATTCTTATCCTTCCCTGCCTGAAATTTTGGGATCGGTGCTTAATTCTACTGCCTCCCCCAGGAGGTTCCTTTATCTCTCATTCCTCATTGCTTTCCCTTATCTGAAATGGATGGTCACCAACTAAAGGTCAGAAGCATGCTCTTTCTTTGCAACACACTATTTTATGGTGGAGTTAAAGGGAAGGATCTGGTCAGAATTACTTGTCCCTACCATATGGCTGCTCGCCCCTTCTATAACGGGTCTGTCCCACAACTGCACAGCTCCAGGCTCTTTCTCATCTTTTCAGTGTGTTTCTAGCAGGTTTGTGGAGAAACAACTGACAAGAGTTTACAAACTGTCCCCCATTTCTGCAGCTCCCAAGGGTTTCACAGTGTCAACAGCTTATTACTGGGGTTGCCTCTACCTCAGTTGGGTGAGTTTCAGCACTTCTTCTCTTCCTGTGGGCAGTGTATCTCCTTAAATTTTGGGTCAGTTTATTCTATAACCATAGCTTTCTGATTAGATTTAAAAAGTTTTGAATTTGATGTTAGTCAGCTCTTTTAAAGAGTGGGAGTTCCTTCTAGTTTTTTACATTCCGGAGAGGAAACTAGGAGTTCATTTTAATTCAATAAATATTTATTTTGTCCCAATGAGTATATATAATAATATATATTATATATAGTCCAAATGGCATTTCAAACAAGGTCCTGGAGGTATTTACTGAAATCTTCCATAAAACGGCCATCACTTACATTCTTCTTGAAAAGACCAATTCTTAAAGTGTCATTTGTATGACCAAATAATTATTGGCAAATTATATAAGTAAAGGATTTAAAATATCTGAAATTCAAAGCTAATGCAAACAACATATTGATAGAAGACATCAGTGGTTTTCTGTGAACAACTAATGGGCTATATCTGCATTCTGGCACAATTATGAAATAATTTGCAAAATGTTCATTTGATCCAGAACATGATCAATTTTAATTACTTAGAAATAGCAGTATAAATTTGGTTAATAATAACATTATAATTTTGAGATTTCCCTCCCTCTAATGAATATGTCTTATTGATATGAAACCCTGGTTACACAAATTTCAGAATAATGATATTTTACTCAAAGAAGGTTTAAAATCTTTAACCCCAACATCAACTAAAATTAATGTATGTCAGGTAGAAACAGTAGGTGTCACAAAGAATTCCTTTCAGAATATACAAATTGGTATTATCCCATCCTGGAAGTTATCTTCCCCCTTCTCAATTATTTAAAAATATTTTATCTAATTTCAAAGAACACTTTAAAAACAATATAAACTTCCATTTTTTAAATAATCAATTTTGTGTCATATCAATTTACTATACCACTTCTGTGTTGACTATTAAAAAATTCTGTAACTGATTTATTCTTTTGCAGAAATTAAGCCTGTTATCTTCAGCCTACTATTTTAGACCAGGTGACTAGAAAGGTGAATAATACATCACTTCTGAGATCAAATAACTAATTAATAGGAGAAACATGGGGGATAAAGTGGGATTCGGTGGATTAACTATATAGTAGAAAGATGGCCAATTTAATTTAGATATGTCTAAAAAGGATTGTTTACCTCTGTCCCATAATGGCTAGAGAAAGACCATAGTGGAGAGCAGAAAGAATAAGAATGTATTGAATACAGTGCCCACAGTGTTCATGGTAAAATTCAGAGGATAAAGGAGGCATATGACCCTTGACTTGGGAGACAAAAATTGATATCAGTGTTAGGGATAATACAGGCCCTTGCTTTATAACAAATACCAATCCAATCATATGAGATGTTCAAGTGGTTTACCATGTGCAGTTTACCAAACATGGAAACTGCCAGTGGAAACTGCCAGAAGTGAATTATGTTCTTAACATCAAAGACAGGTGTTATTCATGAAATTGCTTTGTGTTTTTTTGCAATTATACACATCAGGCTGGAAATATATATAATAAAATTAGTAAATGTTTGATAACTGCTTGACTAGCACTGCTATTCAAGAGCCCAACAAAGATGTCTAAATCCTAATCCTGGAAGCTTTGAATATATTAAACTATCAATACATGGCAAAGGAGAATTAAGGTAGCAGATAAAAAAATAAGATTTTAATGACATGTCTTTAAAATAGTAAGATTATCTTGGCTTATCCAGGTAGGACCAATGTAAACAAAAGGGCCCTTATTGAGAAAGTAAGACAGAAATGTCAAGCTAAGGTGAGATGTGATTATGCAAATAAATTCAGGGTGATACAGTTGCTGGTTTTCAAAGATGGAGGATGAAAATCATCAGCCAAGGAATGAGGTCAACCTCTAGGTGTATGAAAGTCAAAGAAATAGATTCTCCCCAGCCCCCATAAAGAAGTGTGATTCTGTTGGCACCTTATTTTTTAGCATGGTGAAATTCATCTCAGATTTCTGAACTACAAAACTTTAAGATAATAAATTTGTGCTGTTTTAAGCTTCTGTGTTTATGGTCATTAGTTTTCTAATACAAAATCTATACAACTAATTTTGAAAACTAATACAACTGCTCAACATATTTAATTAATAAAATAAAATAACCTTATTTAATAACAGTTTCTCCTGGAGGGAGACAATGTCATGGAAATATTCTCTTTATGGGAGGATCTCATGGGAATAGAAGCCAACCAAAGCCACATAACTGAGAGGGAAATTGATTGGCTAATATGGTAGACACAATGGTCTAATGTCCAGAATTGTCTAGTGTTGGGACATTTTCATCTTTGGATGGAAGTGAATAAATATCTCTTAACTTCATCTTCAAAGAAAAGTCATCCAATTCTCATACTTAAATTATTTCACACCTCAGAACCTCTTGAATGAAGTGGAGCCTTAATGCTCTTAGGGAGATACCCTGTGATATTTATTATGAATCATTCATTTAATACTCCCCAACATGACCAATTACTAGAGTAACTGTGCATTGGAAAAAGAAAGGTACCTAGATCTTGTAGAAGTTATTCAACAATGGCTGTAAGTGGTAACTCCTTCATGAAGATAGTTTTTTTACAGTAACTCACTAGAGTATTAACTTTAAAAATAAACTGGTATAGGTTTAATCTAAATCTGTTTGACCACATGCCCCACATTATTTGTCTGATATTTCTCCTGTTACCAAGTATATAATTGGAATTGAGATAAAGTTCACATTTTCCCTTCAGTAAATGATACTATGATAAGAAACATCAAATGAAAATCCCTGGAGTTACCAAAATAGTAAATGAAAAAAAATCTCATATTCCTTAGGATATTTGAGACATTAATCTCATCACAGAAGCCTTGAAAAATGCTGGACTAATCCCACCACAACTCTTATTTGGATGTTGCCATAGATGGATGGATTCAGCAGAAAACCTACATGCACTGGACCAAATATGTTCTCTTTATTGGAATAACTAAATTTAGCCCTTCCACTTTTTGTGAACTTGTTTTTCTGCCAGATTCTGCCCATCTCCATATATCCAAAGTCATGTCAGTCAAGTTGCTTAGTGGTGTCCGACTCTTTGTGACCCCATGGACTGTAGCCTACCAGGCTCCTCTGTCCATGGAATTTTCCAGGCAAGAGTACTGGAGTGGGTTGCCATTTCCTTCTCCAAACAGACACACAAATAATCATCTCTGTCACTTGGCCCTAAGTTTTCAGTGGCTCCATTACTGCTTGGAATGTCTACAGTAAATTCATATAAATTCTGGAAATTGTGCCAAGCCCCAGTGGGAGAGTTGCAGCAGTAGTGCTTAAGAATTTTTCAACATTGCAATACCCTATTAAGGAAGTAAAATTTTACTTTGAGAAGAATCTCCATATCTGGCGCTGATAGGGATGGAATTCCTGATGATGTCACTAGTAGACAATGAAACCTATGTTGCCTTTACTTAAATTATCCCTAACCAGATATTAAAGCATGCCCATCAAAAATCAACCATCTAACAGAAGTGATATATATGAGCCCGGATTTAGGCATGTGGTGAAAGCCTGTGTAAGTTAAGCTGCATAAGCCTGTCATTCACCTTCCTGGTACACTTCCAGCTACTGCCTTAATCTCTCTCCCTCAAACTACATGTATGGCCTCATGGGCATTTATTATAAGTTGCCTGAAAAGAATGCATGTGGATTCTACATGCCTCTGAGCCTTTTGCTGTTGCTGGCCTGAATCAGAATGTTTGAGCATAATAGTGCCAGTAAGAGGAGACATGAAAAGACGGCCATCACCCAGCACTCTCCTCCAAACAACTGATGTCTACCTCTAGAAATAGGTATGCAGAAAATTAAGGGCTGTGGATGTGGGCAGTGAGGAGAATTGGATTTGTAAGTCCATTGCAAAGTAATTTTCATGGATGAAGGAGTTATTGCATACTGAGATAAGATAGGATGTTTCTGTTTTCGAGGAAAGCTTAGTGCAGCTTGTTGTTTATATGCTAAAAGTTTGTTTTTAATCTATCTATTTATTGCTAGTCTTTGGATCTCTATTTTTCTTACTCTATTCCCAAACTTTTACATAAAATGCCTGTAGAGAATATGACTTCAATGATATTTTAATTCAAGTATCAGCATAAAGAAATTTGGGTTTGGCTGACAACTACGTCAGCCCTGAAGCTACTAGAAATATTATTTTACCATGTGTTTAGAAATCTGCATATCAATCCACACTTTGGGACAAAAGATTGTGATTTAAACGTGTCACACTATTTTAAGTGACTGTCCTAGAGTCTTTTTTGTCACATGACAAAGTATTTTAGGCCATAAAAGAAAAAGAAACAAAACATTATATACTTCACAAAACATGAAGTAAGAATGCCAATAAATATGTGAAAAATAGTTAATTTTGTTAGTAATCAGGAAAATCCAAATAAAAGCTACAAAAAAATGTTAAATGCCTGAGTATTAAATGTTAGAAGAATGTGGAGTGTGGAATCGACCTTCCAAGATGGCGCCCAATAAGCTCTGCTGCTGCTGCTAAGTCACGTCAGTCGTGTCCAACTCTGTGTGACCCCACAGATGGCAGCCCACCAGGCTCCCGTCCCTGGGATTCTCCAGGCAAGAATACTGGAGTGGGCTGCCATCTCCTTCTCCAGTGCATGAAAGTGAAAAGTGAAAGTGAAGTCGCTCAGTCATGTCCGACTCTTCGCGATCCCATGGACGGTAGCCTACCAGGCTCCTCTGTCCATGGGATTTTCCAGGCAAGAGTACTGGAGTGGGGTGCAATAAGCTGTACTCCCTGGTATTAACACCATTTCCAAATGCCCTCCAAACTGAGTCAAGACTGGCCTATGTGACCAATATGATCAGGCAGAAGTAATGTGCGTCTTTTGATACTAGGTTACAAAGGGCATTGAAGTTTCTGTCTTGCTCCCTTGGATCATTCATTCTGGGGCAAACCAGCCTACATGCCATTCGCAGGACAGTCAGAGCAGCCTTGTGAAGAGGCCCAGTGGAAATGAGACACTTCGCTGTTTGCCTGCCACTTGAATAAACCACGTGTGAAGTGAATCTTCTAAGGCCTGCAAGCTTTTATGAGACTACAGTTCCGAATGGCATTTGATTGCCACCTAATGAGGGATGGAGCCAGAAATGCCCAGCTAAACAGCTGTTTAATTTCTGATCTACAGAAAATGTGAGATGATAAATCACTGATGTTATGTTAAGTCAAGTTTTAGAGAAAGGTATATGGAACAGTCAGTTACCAATAGGTGAAAAAATAACAGCGTTCATATATCTCCTTTGAAAGGGTAAATTGGCACTGATACTTTCAGAAAAGCTTTTATTACCTAATAAAGTTGAAATTATGCATAGCACCATGGTTAGAGAACCCATTCATTCTCAAATAAACCAGTGTCACGTGACAAAAATTCCATGGCAGCCTTATCCATAACAGCAAAACTGGAAACAGCACAAATATCTGATAACAATAGATAAATTAATAAATAAATGGAATATAATCATCAAATATTTTATAGTAATGAAAATAAGCAGAGTGCACATGAATGAAATTTCAAGACCTAAGCTAGATTAAAAATAATGATATAATCTGATTCTATTTATATAAATTTCAGAAATAGAAAATAGACCATGCTGTTTAGAGGTACACATAAGTAGCAAAAATATAGTGCAGCATGAACCTAGTAGCTCAGCTGGTAAAGAATTTCCCTGCAATGCAGGAAACCCTGGTTTGATTCCTGGGTTGAGAAGATCCGCTGGGAAGGCTAGAGAAGAAAATGGCAACCCACTCCAGTGTTTTTGCCTGGAGGGACGGGGGAGCTTGGTGGGCTGCCGTCTATGGGGTCGCAGAGTCAGACATGACTGATGCGACTTAGCAGCAGCAGCAGCCAGAGAAGAGATAGGCTACCCACTCCAGTATTTTGGGGCTTCCCTGATTGCTCAGATGATAAAGAATCTGCCCGCAATGTGGGAGACCTGGGTTCCATCCCTGGGTTGGGAAGATCCCCTGGAGAAGGGAATGGCTACCTACTTCAGAATTCTTGCCTGGTGAATTCCACGGACTGAGGAACCTGGCAGGCTACAGTCCATGGGGTCGCAAAGGGTTAGACACAACTGAGTGATTTTCACTTTCAAGAAATTGATTATTTAAGAAGGCATAATAATGAATTATACCTGACTATTTTTCAGGGAATTTTTCAGGGAAGAGAGAGGAATTTGCCTTTGAAACTGTGGTGGAAGTGGGGGGCCATTTTTCTGCAATGGAAGACTTGGTTTCTTTATATAGTCACGTGGGTGTTTGCTTTATATTTGTTAAACTATATATATATAATGAATATACTTCTGTGTATTTTATGATGTAAATGTATTTAATAAATGCCATATAATACTAATATATATTAGATAATGTTCTAAAAACATTACAAATATTGATCTTTAATTTTCACAGCAACAGTATAAATTAAGCACTTTTATTAGCTCCATTTTACATATTATGAAATTGAGACAGAGGACTTAAGTAAACTGTTAAAAGTCATACCACCTGTATGTAGCAGAGTAGGGACTCTGACTCAGGCAGTTCAGCTCTAAACCTGTGTGCTCAGGTACTAGATTTTGTCGTCTTGGTTTTTGTTTAATTGTTTCATTGTTTGATTTTTATGGATTAGTTTGATCTGGTTTAAAGAAAAAAGAGGGTATTCCCATCTTTGTGAGAGCTTAACTGTGTCTTGTAATCCTTCCATGTTTTCATGGCAAAATAAAGGCTTTGGATTAGATAAATTATTGCAAAACAAGTTTAGGAAGACAAGAAAGACGCAAATGAATGGAAGAAGACACTTTTAAGAGCAGTGCCACTTCCATCTCTTTTGTTTATGGTGCATGTATGTAAAACAATGCACATGTAAGGTTAAGTTGAAGCTTTCAAATATTGGAAAACACAAGCATTCCTGACATTTTCTCCTAAATCTGACATATAATGGCAGAGATCACCACTTTTACTCCTGTCTAGAGATTGTCCCTAAAGCATCCATCCACATTATTTATTTACTTATTTTCTACCACGAAGCATCTTCAGGCTCTGATGATAAAGGATACAAGTGGTATTTTAATTGCAATAAGGCACATCTAGACACTGATCTTGCCCCTAAAATTTGAGGGCATATATCTTAAAAGGAGCAATATCTTCATTTTATCAGAGTAACCTTTGTGCTGAGATGAGTCACAAAATGTCAGTGTATCTCAAAGAGTGGAAAGCAACAAGCAATAATGGCAGATAGGGAAGTATAAATAGAAATTTCCTTATTTTGGAGAAACAGTGCCTTTTTGTTTAGAAATAGCTGTTTGTGGACAATTCAGGGGAAAGTAAAGTTAAGATTTTGAACAACTCACAGGCTTAATACAAACCAAATGCACTGAGTGATTTATGTTTCATGTAGATTTACTTATAAAATAAATAAGAAACCTTCAATCCCTATCACCCAGAAGCAAAGAACACACAAATGAAAGAGAATTCAAGTAAAAATCCCTGACAATCTTGAAACATTTTCTAGTACAAATGGAAAAATGATATATGAATAAAGTCACTTTTGTGGTTCAGAAATGTAGAGAGATATAGAATCAAGAAACATTCCAAGGATTGATAGTCAAAAAAAAAGTATTGCAACTTTCAAAAACCCTTTTTATTGCCAAATTTAAACAGTTCTTTCCTTTGTTGAAATTGTTCTTACTAGAGACAAGACTGGGAAGCACAAGGGAAAGAAAGTAGCAGATGAACATTTTTATATGAAATAAGGAAATAAATAAATGATTTAGCTCTTTTTGGAAACATATCTGCTTTCTGCATAAATGAGAACTATTCCTATTTCAATAGAGGCTATTTTTATTTTTAAAAATCAAGAATTTGTACAGTGAAAAGTGACTTCTCAATCTATTTTTATTGTAAATAGATATACTGCTTAGTTTGTATTTGAGTAGCCACCCCAACCTTTCCACTCAGATGCACAGATTTTCCAAAAGAACAAAAGTAGGCTTACAGTTGACTTCAACAAAGCTACGGGAAAACTTCATCATAATATGCCTTTCTAATAAAATGCAGAACATATGATTTTAGAAGAAAGGAATTATTGACACTTGCTTGCCCTCAGAATTTATACAGATATGGGCATATCTTGTCTCCCATTGAGATAATTTCAGATTATTTATTTCTATAAATCTGTAGCTTGTAGCTAGTAATGATGGATTAGATATGAACTAGAGTATATATCATTTGAAATCAATAACAGTTTTCTCAATGGTGGTAGAAATATCCATTAAAGTTATTGACTTGCTGTTTTTGAAATATTTCTCCAAGGAAGGGGTGACTGATAATATTGTGTGAATCTGTGTGAAATTATTGTGAATTTATAAAACTAGTGAGTCTGTAAATCACTGTGTACTGGGGTCACTATGGATAAATTGTCTGCAAAATACTAAGAGAAAATAGGGCTTAGTATCAGAACTCTTACAAATGGAGTGCAGTGGATTTCTGAGTTTCACAAATAAAAACCTAATCAGTTGTTTTAAACATTTTAGTATATCCATGAAAAATATCATTGATTTTTCTATTTTGAATCAACCAGTTTTTACTTTAACAAGAACACAAGTCTTTTTGCCTTAGATAAAAGAAGTACATGCCTGCATAATCACATTTTCGTTGAGGAAATTGAATTCAAAGAACAGATAATAGAATTAATTAAATAATTTAAAATGTTCCTTCATTTTAGAGATATTTATTTTGTACTTGTGTGGTTTGAACACTTGACATATTATTTTCAAAACAATATTTGAAAATATTAATCATTGCTCATGACACTACCTGCTGTATTCATTCTTCTGAGTTTTAAAAGTCTTAGATTTTTCCCCTATAAGTCATAAACTGAGGAAATGAAATAGGATAGATTATTGTGTACAACTTTCTTGTCATAAACACTGGTATATGAGCATAATAACCATGCTTTTAAGTTATAGAAAATCATCAGCTGATTAATGACAGCTTTAGAAAAATAAAACAAGTCTTTAATAATAATAATATTTATTATTTGTGTAATTACAGCCTGTGCCCTTCAGAGCACCTGTGTGATCTTCCCTTTCCATGGAATCACAAAAGTAGTTTGAGAAAAATCAAAGTTTATTCCAAGGGTCAAGATTTGAGAATTAATTTACTAGAAAAGTCCTGCTAGCACTATATAACAGCACAGCTGGCATTTGTTTTTTTTGTTAATTTTTGTTTTATTTATTTGTTTATTTGGCTCTACAGGTGTTAGTTGCAACACATGGGATCTTCAATCTTTATTGTGGCATGTGGTAATTTTAGTTTTGGCATGTGGGATCTAGTTCCCAACCAGGGATTAAACCTTGCCCCCTGCATTGGGAGTGCAAATTCTTAGCCACTAGATCACCAGGAAAGTCCCTAATTTGTTATTTTTTTTAACCTAACAAAAACACATCATTCATTCATTCATCCATCTATTTATCCAACCAAAAGCACAGTCAAGTATTCACTATATATACCTGTATCATGGTAGATACTGGGGTAATATCCTATATCAGATAATATTCTTGCTTCTGCAGTGTTTATGAACTAGTGAGAAAAATCAACATTTAACACATAATTAAATAGAGAGCTATTGGGTAGTAGGTGGTCATAAACTGAGTAATGAGGGAAAGCTTGTCCAAAGTGGTAATATTTAAGATCACATCTGAGGGATACAGAAGAAATAGCCAGTGAAAGAAGGAAACTGTAAAAGGAGAAAGAGTTCCAGACTGAGAATGTAATTCAGGCAGCTTTCCTGAGGTGGGGTGAAAAACAACATTTATGAGACAGAAAAGTGTTTGGGAGGAGAGAGCTGAAAGCAAGGGTGGCAATACCAGCCCTTGGCGGCAAACTAGGGAAAATTTATGCAGGGTTTTATGGGAATATTAAGGGTCTTTCTGTTTTCTCTAAGTAATGAGAAGCCAAAAAAAAAAAATTTGAAATAAGATCTTGACATATTCCAATTTGCATTTTAATAACATCACTGGGATTGCTTTGGAATAAATGGAGAGGGAATAGAAGTGAATCCAAAAGACATAAATGACCTGGCTCCTACATCAGCTCTGAACTCAGCCCTTCTCTTCCCCTCCATCACCCACACCAGCCACACGGGGCCTTCAGACATTCCTGGAGCCTCCCTGGCCCTTTCCCACCTCAGGGCTTCTCAGTGGCCCCTCTCTCTCTCACGGAAATGTATCTCCTTAGATTAGTTACTTGTCTTGATTCTTCAACTCTTTTTGGCTTGTTGCCTTATGAGAGAGGCTTTTTCTTACCTCATCTCTAAAATAACAACCCTGCTTCCGCTTCCATCATCCCAGTACTACTTATCTTCATCTTTTATTGTACATAATACTGAGCTTCACCGGACACGATCTTCATCTGCTCTATTCCACTGCTGTACTCCCGCACTGAGGGGTTATGCTTTGTACATAGCGGGTTTTCAATACATAATTTATCGGTGAATGAATGAATGAATACCAATACCGAACACCTCTTTTATAAGCACTGGGAACTCAGTGATAGATAAGACAGTCATCACCATCAGTTCAGTTCAGTCGCTCAGTAGTGTCCAACTCTTTGCGACCCCATAAATAGCAGCACTCCAAGCCTCCCTGTCCATCACCAACTCCCAGAGTCTACCCAAACCCATGTCCATCAAGTCAGTGATGCCATTCAACCATCTCATCCTCTATCGTCCCCTTGTCCTCCTGCCCCCAATCCCTCCCAGCATCAGGGTCTTTTCCAGTGAGTCAACTCTTCGCATGAGGTGGCCAAAGTATTGGAGTTTCAGCTTCAGCATCAGTCCTTCCAATGAACACCCAGGACTGGTCTCCTTTAGGATGGACTGGTTGGATCTCTTTGCAGTCCAAGGGACTCTCAAGAGTCTTCTCCAACACCACAGTTCAAAACCATCAATTCTTCGGTGCTCAGCTTTCTTCCCAGTCCAACTCTCACATCCATACATGACCACTGGAAAAACCATAGCCTTGACTAGATGGACCTTTGTTGGCAAAGTAATGTCTTTGCTTTTGAATATGCTATCTAGGTTGGTCATAACTTTCCTTCCAAGGAGAAAGCGCCTTTTAATTCCATGGCTGCAGTCACCATCCGCAGTGATTTTGGAGCCCCCCAAAATAAAGTCTGACACTGTTTCCACTGTTTTCCCATCTATTTCCCATGAAGTGATGGGACCAGATGCCATCAAGACCTTTATATTTTATTAAATGGAGACAGAGAAGTAAACATGTACTAGATGTAATGCTCAATTACAACATATACATATATGAGAATGTCTCCCATAAACAGAATTTCCCCACTTATAAACCCTTAAATCTGCATGGATTGATGACTCATTTCAATGGTCTAATTCAGTCTGTTGAATATATTTATTCAGACAATATATTCATAATAATACATAATAATTAGCATGATTTCTTGTATGCTTCAAATTCAGAAGACATAAATATGGTTCTAGCTCATGTGGTAAATATTAGGTGGTAAAAATGTTCATGTAAAAATTTTAATAGCATATGATAAGAGTTAAAGATACATACATATGTGTGTGTGTGTATATATATTAATATAAAGTTATGTGATTTAACAGGCAAGTAAAATAATAATCTGTCTGAAAAATTTAGGAGAAGTTTCCAGGAATATTGCTCTTAAAAGTGAGTCCTAATAGAAGATAAGATTTTATTAGGAGACAACAAGAAATACTTTCCAGTTGAGGAAAAGAATTAGCACAAATGCAAAACTGAAACTAGGAAGGATTAGGCCTAAAAGAAAGATTTACAGAAATTTGAGGCATTTGTGAGTCTGTTGTCAGAATTAATAAAGTTTAGTTGCTTGCTTCCTCTGTCACTAAGTAGTGTGCAACTCTTTGAGACCCCATGGACTGTAGCCCGCCAAGGTCTTCTGTTCATGGGATTTTCCAGACAAGAATATTGGAGTAGGATACCATTTCCTTCTCCAGGGGATCTTCTGACCTACTGATGGAACCTGTATCTCCTGCATTGGCAGGAGGATTCTTTATAACTGAACCACTTCAGAAGCCCCGGAGTTAAATTAGGGTCAAATAATAAACAGCCTTATATGTAAACAATAATTTGAAATTTTGCCTATTTTAAATAGGTATCAGAACAATACTGCATTTGCTCTGACATCATGAGCAGATTTGTATTTTAAGAACCTAAATCCGGTGACATACTGAATTTAAGTTAATAAAGTTCAGTAACAGAGCCTGGAAGAACAGCCATTCTTTAGATAAAAGGTTATGAAGTTGTATATCTGTTGTAAGTGTGAAAAGAAAGGTGTGAAATAAGATATATTGCAGATATAGTTAAATAGCATCACGAGAGGATATTTGAAAAACTTTAAGATTTCAAAACAACTATTTATGACTGGGCATTTGAAGGTGATCATTTCTGTCATGCCTAGATACTAAAACCTAAACCTGTCAGGAATTGAGGAAATGCCAGAGCAAATCAGGTAGTTTCCCTGGGTAATCTGGAGCTTAAACTGATGAAATGTTAACAAGATCTACAGGTATGAAGCAAGCCTGAGGCTTGGCATTATTGCGTGTTTTGGCTGCAGGGGAACTTTTCTGTTTAGAGAGCTACAGTTCCTGATGGAGCCTGATTTGCTCCTTTCAACTCGGGGCTATGGAAGTAAGTCACAGCCCTGCATCTCCCAGAGCATAACCACTACTGATGACACCATTGTCTCCTTGAGCTGGACACATTCTCTCCCTTTCAGGTGGCCTTACATACTCATGTTCTAATCCAATTGGTGATGAGCTCATAATTTATCTCTCTAGGAGAAATCACTGTGTTTAATATCAAATCTTTGAAAGCAGCTATAACTCTATCTACTATCCCCTATATCCCCTAAAACTGCATGAAAAAAATGTGATGCTTGCGGGGGGCTTTTACCTTGCTTTCAATTTGAGTGAATAGCCTCTCTATTTTAAAATAATTTGAATGGCTATCATTATTTAATTGAATGAGTATCAGTATTGCTTTTAGATTTGATATCTTTAAAGAAAAAGTTTCCTCATGATGATAATCTTAGCTGAACTTGGAACACTTTCAAAGAATGTGCACAACTAGTCATCTTAAATATACAGATTCCCCCAACAATACAAAGTAAGCAAGCCAAGGGTACATAGTTTTGTTAATAATGGTCCAAATTTTGTTTCAGCTATTTAGTTCGTCTACATCAAATAGCTTTCAGTTCTAGAATACAAATCTGCACTCTTAAATGAATATTATATCTCAGCATGTCTGGAAACATATATTTGATAGAAGGAAGTTGGTATTCTTCAGAGAAGTCTCTTATACCCGGTGGTTATAGAGGTATATATCTCTTACATTCTTCAAATTTATTGAACAATATTTACCATGCTGTTTACAAAATCAGAGGCAACAGTCCAACCAGATGTGAACATCTTATCCTACTTTGATTAAATAGAAATAATCTTGAAAAATATCTTTATTTGCCTGGTCATCACACTATATTTTTAAAAGCAACTGACGACTGATTATTAAAGACATAGATTCACAGAATATACCCAAGGAGCAACTCAATTCAATATCGATTTCCTTAATTTCCTCATTTGATTTAATGTCTTTATAAACAGATAATTGAACAAAACTGTTTGTGTCTGTTCCCCTGCCCTAACCTCTAGCCTGGCATTAATGAGGCCAGGAAAAAAGTGACTATTAGAAACCCTATGCACAGTGACCTATGTTGTAAGGTAAATTCTGTAATGCAGGAAACCATAAAATTTCTGGAAGAAAACATAGATGGTAAGCTCCTTAAAATAGGTTTTCTTTGGGTTTGACACAAAAATCAAAGCAACAAAAGCAAAAATGAACAAGTGGGACTACATCAAATTAAAAAGCTTCACGAAGAAAGAGAGATGGGTGTATAGATTGTAATATATATTTAAATATATACTTCTGTGGCATGCTCAGAAATACTTGGGGAACTATGAGATTTTTCTGGTCTGTGGTATGGAATCCAGGTATTATTCTCAGGTTACATAAAAATATTCAGATTTTATTTTAATATTAAGTAGGAAGATGATTTCCCAAAGTTTGGAAAACTCAGGAAGAAACACGTGGACAAAAGAAAAGTTTAAAAAATAGTGATTATTTGTAAAATGCCTTAATATGTTTACTTACAAGGTTTTTAAGAAAATAAAAATTGAGAGCAACTATTTAAACAATAAGATAGGAGAAAACATGAAAGTAAAAAAAAAAATGAGATCATATTTTAAAAATGAAAAATAGAGATGATAAAATTAGAAAAGATAAATGAAAATCAGTGAAATAAAACATTAATAAAAATGAAACTTTAAAATATTTAAAGTAATTAGAACAGTATAAAATTATAAAAATATGTGAAAATAAATAAAGAAGAGAACATGAAAGGAAGAGTCAAATGGGAGGGAGAAAAAGGAACTTGGATGTTAAAATTAAAGGCAGCACATACAATAGGCATGTTTCATCATTGTTATGTATAAATAGTACATAAAGTTGTTTAAGATTTATATATTTTATATATAATTCTAGCAATAGCACAAGATTGCTGAAGTCTAATTCACAGATAAACATAATTGATCCTAGTAGACCTCATAGTTTAGAGATACCAGAGGAGAAGAGCAGGAAACACCTTCCAATTGTACCCATATTTCAACTTGTTAAATTAAGAGAGGCAGAAATCTGGTCCAGGCCACCAGGAATGATCACAATTTTAACATCCTGCCTGTTTGGAATGCACCTTCTATTGAAGATTCCCCAAAATGGATGCTGTGACACATGTTGTTTTGATAAATATCCATGTACAAGGGACCTGAATATGAAAGTTTAAGGATTACAGGGCTCCTGATAGAAAGAGCAGAGGTAAATGCAGATCAGTCAATTAGTCAGTTCAGTCATTCAGTTGTGTCCAACTCTTTGTGACCCCATGAATCTCAGCACGCCAGGCCTCCCTGTCCATCACCAACTCCCAGAGTTTACTCAAACTCATGTCCATTGAGTGAGTGATGCCATCCAACCAGCTCATCCTCTATCGTCCCCTTCTTCTCTCACCCTCAATCACTCCCAGCATCAGGGTCTTTTCCAAGGAGTCAGTTCTTCGCATTAGGTCTTGTAAATACGACTGTTGATTCATGATTCATGTATCGTTTAAAGTTATAGATAAGATTTGAAGGGAGTGCAACAAGGTCATGCTGGACATCAGCTTGACCAACCTGTCCTATTTTGTACTAAAATGGCATCAGCATCCAGGATGATGGCTTAAAATAAATTCTTATCGAGTTTTTAGAGGACATCAAGGTTGTAAAGAGATACTTATTACATTAAAAAAAAAAGTGAATTTGATCTTACTTTAAAAGACCTTGACAATCTTGTGGTATAAAGAGGAGCTTTGCAGGCAAATTTTAACAGAAACAAATATAAAACCTGCTGTTTTTAAAATAGTATAATGATGACACAAAATGATATATAAGAGAGTTTCTATAGAAACGAATATCTGCCAGCTGATTATGTAAATTTTAGCTAAAATTTTATTTTAACTTTAAAATTCTGAAAATAAAATTACCTTAGTATTAAGACTAAAGAGACATTATCAGAATTAACTTATTTATTCATTGCTTCAAATAATAATTGAATGCCTTATATGAACAAGATACTGGACATGAAATGGTTCAAAGAAATAATCCTGTTGTCAAGGGACAAGTGATCCATTTGGAGCAAACCTCAGGGAAAAAGACTAGTTACAATATATGAGTGAAAGTGATATTAAAAAAGATAACTGTAGAGTCTTGGAAAGTCCCAAAGTAGAAGAACACATTAGTTAAGATTCAGAAAAATTATTTTAAAAGAAATTTCATGTAAGATGATATTTGGTAAGATGGTTTTCCTGAGGAGAGAAAAAAAATGTGAAAACAAAGTGGGAAATGAGCTTACTAGAAAAACTACTAGCAGTATGTTCAGTAAAAAAATGAATATGGATTATTAAATAGAAGAATTAATATCCTGTGTGGTTTCCTGTGGCTCTTGCAACTTCCATGATTCTAGAAAAGCTAACAAAAATCCTGTAGTTAGGAAAAAGATTTCCCTGTTCTTTCCACTCTTATCATTGCAAAAATTTTGTTGAACATTCAACTCCCAAAATTAAAAGATTTTATACATGAAATACCTAAAATGATGTCTAGTTTCCAGTTTCCTGACCAAAACTTTGGTGTGATCAGTCAATTCAGTTCAGTTGCTCAGTAGTGACCGACTCTTTGCGACCCCATGAATAGCAGCACACAGGCCTCCCTGTCCATCACCAACTCCCGCAGTTTACCCAAACTCATGTCCATTGAGTCGGTGATGCCATTCAACCATCTCATCCTCTGTAGTCCCCTTATCCTCCTGCTTTCATACCTTCCCAGCATCAGGGCCTTTTCCAGTGCGTCAGCTCTTCCCATCAGGTGGCCAAAATATTGGAGTTTCAGCTTCAACAACAGTCCATCCAATGAATAACCAGGACTGATCTCTTTAGGATGGACTAGTTGGATCTCCTTGCAGTCCAAGGGACTTTCAATAGTCTTCTCCACCATCCCAGTTCAAAGCATCAATTCTTTGGCCTGCAGCGTTCTTTATAGTCCAAATCTCACATCCATACATGACTGCTGGAAAAACAATAGCCTTGACTAGATGGAACTTTGTTGGTAAAGTAATGTCTCTGCTTTTTAATATTGCTGTCTAGGTTGGTCATAACTATCTTTTCAAGGAGTAAGCGTCTTTTAATTTCATGGCTGCAATCACCACCTGCAGTGATTTTGGAGCTCCTCAAATAAAGTAAGCCACTGTTTCCACTGTTTCCCCATATATTTACAATGAAGTGACGGGACTGGATGCCATGATCTTAGTTTTCTGAATGTTGAGCTTTAAGCCAACTTTTCCACTCTCCTCTTTCACTTTCATCAAGAGGCTCTTTAGTTCTTCTTCACTTTCTGTCATAAGGGTGGTGTCATCTGCATATCTGAGGTTATTGATATTTCTCCAGGCAATCTTGATTCCAGCTTGTGCTTCTTCCAGCCCAGCACTTCTCATGATGTACTCTGAATAAAAGTTTAATAAGCATGGTGACAATATACAGCCTTGATGTACTCCTTTTCCTATTTGGAACCAGTCTGGTGTTCCATGTCCGGTTCTAACTGTTGCTTCTTGACTGCATATAGGTTTCTCAAGAGGCAGGTCAGATGATCTGGTATTCCCATCTCTAAAAATTTTCCACAGTTTGTTGTGATCCACACAGTCGAAGGCCTTGGCATGGTCAATAAAGCAGAAATAGATGTTTTTCTGGAACTCTCTTGCTTTTTTGATGATCCAGCGGATGATGGCAATTTGATGTCTGGTTTCTCTGCCTTTTCTAAAACCAGCTTGAACATCTGGAAGTTCATGGTTCACATCACTTAAGCCAGGCTTTGAGAATTTTGAGCATTACCTTATTAGCGTGTGAGATGAGTGCAATTGTGCAATAGTTTGAGCATTCTTTGGCATTGCCTTTCTTTGGGATTGAAATGAAAACTGACCTTTTCCAGTCCTGTGGCCACTGCTGAGTTTTCCAAATTTGCTTACACATCGAGTACAGCACTTTCACAGCATCATCTTTTAGGATTTGAAATAGCTCAACTGGAATTCCATCACCTCCACTAGCTTTGTTTGTAGTGATGCTTCCTAAGGCCCACTTGACTTCGCATTCCAGGATGTCTGGCTCTAGGTGAGTGATCACACCATCGTGGTTATCTGGGTCATGAAGATCTTTTTGTACAGCTCTTTTGTATATTCTTGCCACCTCTTCTTAATATCTTCTGCTTCTGTTAGGTCCATACCATTTCTGTCCTTTATTGAGCCCATCTTTGCATGAAGTATTCCCTTGGTATCTCTAATTTCTTAGAGATCTCTAGTATTTCCCATTCTATTGCATTCCTCTATTTCTTTGCATTGATCCCTGAGGAAGGCTTTCTAATCTCTTCTTGCTATTCTTTGGAACTCTGCATTGAATTGGGAATATCTTTCCTTTTCTCCTTTGCTTTTCACTTCTCTTCTTTTCACAGCTATTTGTAAGGCCTCCTTAGACAGCCATTTTGCTTTGTATGCATTTCTTTTTCTTGGGGATGGTCTTGATCCCTGTCTCCTTTACAATGTCACAAACTTCCATCCATAGTTCATCAGGCTGTCTGTCTATCAGATCTAGTCCCTTAAATCTATTCCTCACTTCCACTGTATAATCATAAGGGGTTTGATTTAGGTCATACCTGAATGGTCTAGTGGTTTCCCCCACTTTCTTAAATTTAAGTCTGAATTTGGCAATAAGGAGTTCATGATCTGAGCCATAGTCAGCTCCCGCTTTTGTTTTTCCTGACTGTATAGATCTTCTCCATTTTGGCTACAAAGAATGTAATCAATCTGAATTTGGTGTTGACCATCTGATGATGCCCATGTGTAGAGTCTTCTCTTGTGTTGTTGGAAGAGGGTGTTTGCTATGACTAGTGCATTCTCTTGGCAAAACTCTATTAGCCTTTGCCCTGCTTCATTCTGTACTCCAAGGCCAAATTTGCCTATTGCTCCAGTTGTTTCTTGACTTCCTACTTTTGTATTCCAGTCCCCTTTAATGAAAAGGACATCTTTCTGGGGTGTTAGTTCTAAAAGGTCTTGTAAGTCTTCATAGAACCATTCAACTTCTGCTTCTTCAGGGTTACTGGTCAGGGCATAGACTTGGATTACTGTGATATTGAATGGTTTGCATTGGAAACGAACAGAGATCATTCTGTCATTTTTGAGATTGCCTCCAAGTACTGCATTTCAGACTCTTTTGTTGACTATGATGGCTACTTCATTTCTTCTGAGGGATTCCTGTCCACAGTAGTAGATATAATGTTCATCTGAGTTAAATTCACCCATTTCAGTCCATTTTAGTTTACTGATTCCCAGAATGTCGATGTTCACTCTTGTCATCTCCTGTTTGACCACTTCCAATTTGCCTTGATTCATGGACCTAACATTCCAGGTTCCTATGCAATATTGCTCTTTACAGCATTGGACCTTGCTTCTATCATCAGTCCCATCCACAACTGGGTATTGTTTTTGCTTTGGCTCCATCCCTTCATTCTTTTTAGAGGTATTTCTCAACTGATCTCCAGTAGTATATTAGGCACCTATTGACCTAGGGAGTTAATCTTTTAGTGTCTTATCTTTTTGCCTTCTCATACTGTTCATGGGGTTCTCAAGGCAAAAGTACTGAAGTGGTTTGCCATTCCCTTCTCCAGTGTACCACATTCTGTCAGACCTCTCCACCATAATGTGACAAGATGGCATTAAATAATTGAATCTGAATAAAATTTTTCAAAAAGTAGCATGTATAAACAATTGTAATGTGTAAAATTGGAGTTAAAGGGATCAATGATTTTATTGAGACAGGACTATGACTTGAGAAGATAATAGAAGCTTTTCTTGTTGTTGTTTTTAAGGGACTAAAGGAAGAAAGAAGAGTTAAGGATTATTGTTATGTTTCTCTCGAAGATAGCTGAATGAGTGGTGCGTACATTTGCTGAGGCTAGGAACTTGAAAGAAACTACGCCTTTGGACAGAAAGTAAAGTGGCAGACAGAAGTTATTGCCATTAGTCTGGAAAAACAGTGAATTTCAGGTGTCCTTGGACCAAATATACCTTTAAAACACAGAGAACTATTCAGGATCCAAAATTCAGTAGGAAGGCCAAGGGTTAAAGAAATCTAAGAATCATACATAGTTAGAAATTAATGCAAATGATGAGTGTAAAGCACTCAACAAAAGTATAGAGAGTAAGAACGAAATAGAAATCAGAATTTGAGAGAATTCCAATAAGAAGAAAAAGCAGAGTTCAGTAGGTGGCCTGAAATGAAAAGGAGAGAACATAGGAAGAAAATAAACAAGTGTGCTTTCCTACAAAGGGAATATAGAGTTTAAAGAAGAGGAATTCACAACGCATAGACTGCTAGTAAGAGAAAATGTAAATTACAAATTCTCCTTTGAATGGTTAATGGCAAGAAGTTATTGGTGTCTGTGTAGAGTAAAATTTCAGAGATTTTTGTGGGTAGAGGTTAGATTGTTGTAGGACTGAGAGTGACTGGAAGATGTAGTAGAGGCAGTGATATGTAAAATAAATTAAATTCAGGTGCCACTTGAAGGGGAGGGAGAGAGCAGAGAAGTGAAGGGGAAATAACAGGTTGATAGGGTTATATTTATTTCTGATTTTAATTGCATAATTACTAAAATTTTTGAATCATATGCAAAACAAGTATAAGAAGTATTGACAAATCACATTCTCTATATGAAAATATAAAAACATTTTAATATCAATATGTATAGAGCTATTTCAGTTTTTGTATAATAAGCCTTTATGTAAAATTGCAATGATTTACTTACTCAAAGTTTTGTTTTGAGACAGATTTTTTTTTTTGCCATTTTTAAGTTGGAAATATGTCACCAGTTGTTCACTTCATTTGAGAGGAGAAATAGCCAGATGTAAAATTGTATACTGTTTCATTGACTGTGGCCAGTGGTTTGACTGGATGGTCAGGGACTTGGAAGGGACATGATTGCAAAATTGTTGAGACAGAAATTTGGGAAAGAGAAATGTTAGTAGACTTCTTTGAATGAGTAAGCAATTGGACGTAACTGTGTCCCATGTGAGTGTTCACCAAAGGGTGACTTCAAGAGGACAATTATGATAAAGTGGATAGGATGACCAGTCAGCCTTTTTCCCTATCCATCACTGTCATCACTCAATGAACTCATGAACAAAGTGCCAAGGTGGCAGGGATGGAGATTTTGTATGGGGTCAACAACATGGACTTCCATTCACTAAGTTCAACCTGAGTATAGCATTGTTGAGTGCCCATCTGCCAGTAGCAGAGATCAATAATGAATCTCCAATATGGCATCATTCTTTAAACTGATCAGCCAGCTACCTGGTGGCAGATTTATTTATTACACTGAATCACTTCTACTTTGGAGGGGGCAGGATTTTGTTCTTACTGGAATTGACATTTACTCTGTATACAGATTTACCTTCCATGCACTCAGTGCCTCTGCCCAAACTACCATCTGTGGACTCACAGAATATATCCATTAACATGGTATTCCATAGGAAGTTATTTCTGATCAAAAAAACTCATTTCATATCAAACAAAGTGTGGCAAAGTGCTCAGGATCATGGAATTTACTGGTCTTACCATATTCCTCACCATCCTAAAGCAGCTGGCTTGGTAGAATTGCCTCTTGAAGACACAGTGACCTGGGTTCCCACCTAGCAGCAGTTAGGTGGAAATATCTTCCATGGCTGGGCCAAAGTTCTCATTATCATTCCATATATGGTTCTGTTTCTTCTATACCCATTATTCATAGGTCCAAGAATCAAGGGGTAGAAATGGAAGTAGCAACATTCACTATTACTCCTGTTGATCCACTAGAAAAATTTTTGCTTCCTGAACCTATGACTTTACACTTTGCTGGTCTAGAGGTCTTAGTTCCAGAGGAGTAATGCTTCCACCAGAGGACAATAATGATTCTATTGATTTGGAAGTGAAGAGTGTGACCTGACCACTCTGTCTCAAATGCCTCTGAATCAACAGTGAAAAAGAGCAAGTTATGGTGCTAGCTAGAGTGATTGATCCAGATAATGGACAATTGTACTATTATTCCACAATGAAGGTAAGAAAAGTATGTCTGGAATTCAGGAGATCCCTAAGGTGTCAGTATTATCATGCTGTGATTAAGGTCACTAGAAAATTACAACAGTCCCATCCAGGCAAGACTACTAAATGGTCCAGATCCTTCAGAAACGGAGGTTTGTATCACCCCACCAGATAAAGGACATTGACCAGGTGAGATGCATGTTGAACGCAAAGGAAATACAAAATAGGTAGGTAGTGCCAGAAGGTAATTATTGACTTTATACCATCCCCCTGGAGAAGGATATGGCAACCCACTCCAGTATTCTTGTCTGGAGAATCCCATGGACAGAGGAGCCTGGTGGACCACAGTCCATGGGATCACAAAGAGTCAGACATGACTGAAGCGACTGAGCACACACGACTTTATACCATAGTGTTTAGGTATTAATTTGACATCATAGTGTTTAAGGTACAGATGAATTAGAAGCATAAACATCACTCAAGGGCTTACCTCCTCTTCTGAGGAAGTGTGTTAACAGTTGTCTGCTAGCTAGTTGTATCATGTTAGGTGGAATTATGGCTTCTTTATGGTCATCATTTTGAGACTAAATATGATAAGTCAATGTATATGGATACCTATTGACAAGGTGTAGATCTGTGATAGTCAATTTTCTGTGTCAGTTTGACTGGGCCAAGGCTGTCCACACAATTGGTCAAAAAATCTTGGTGGGCTTGTATGGGTGCTTCTGGATGGGATTAATATTAAAATTGGTAGATTGTGAATCAGTTTGTCACCACCGATGTGGGTCGGGAAATTTCTCTGGCCTTTGAGTTGGATTTTTTTTTTTTGCCTTTAGACTTGAATTGAAATATCAGTTCTTCCTGGGTCTTGAGTTTGCTGGCCTTTGGACTAATACTACACCATCAGCTTTTCTTTTCTTAGGCCTTCTGACTCAGACTGCAATTACACTATCAGCTATCCTGGTTCTCCAGCTTGTCAGTGGTTGATTTGGGGATTTTTTAGCCTTCATAATCAGATAAGCCAATTCATTATACCTACCTATCTACTTACCTGTCTATCTACTCCATACACACGCAAACACACTCACTTTTGGTTCTGTTTCTCTGAAGAATCTTGACTAATATAAGCATCTGCTTAGAACTTCACTTCTCTAAATTTTATGTCATTTTCTACAATAATTGTCACCATACCTGGTTTATGTATGAAAAAAAAATGTAGATGGTTGGATAAATTTAGGATTGGACTTTGTATGCCAAGGTGTGGGGACAAAGGAGATGATGGAAGAAAATAATTAGAGATGGATCAAAGCACAGATAAGATAATAAAAGTTATAGCATATCTGAATAACTGTATTCTGTGATACATAATGCTCTCCTTGATTCTCTTTCATGTCATTTAATATCTAGATACATCCTTTTTTTTTCTATATAAGAAACATGCATTTACATTCAACATATTTTAACTGTCTCTCATGTCCACAATATATTGGAAAAGGGCACTTCATCTTTCTCAAAATTTCAAATACAGTGAAAAAAGTTGTCTTCTTTATACTTGTATTCCAGACCACTCAAAAATTCTTTTGTCTTCTTGAAGTGAAGTTGCTCAGTTGTGTCCGACTCTTTGCGACCCCAAGGACTGTAACCTACCAGGCTCCTCCATCCATGGGATTTCCCAGGCAAGAATACTGGAGTGGGTTGCCATTTCCTTCTCCAGGACATCTTCCCAATCCAGGGATTGAACCCAGGTCTCCCGCACTGTAGGCAGACACTTTACCATCTGAGCCACCAGGGAAGTCTTTTGTCTTCTTGGATATTCTGTATCTTTACTTTTGAAAAAGTGAAAGTGTTACTAACTTAGTCATGTCTGACTCTTTGTGATCCCATGGACTGTACCCTGCCAGATATTGGAGTGCGTAGCCATTCTTTTTTCCGAGGGATATTACTGAACCCAGGGATTGAACCTAGGTCTCCTGCATTGCATACAGACTCTTTACCATCTGAACCACCTTAATGAACCACTTTTCCTGGTTCTACACCTATTAATAGCTTACAATACAGTTTTTTAAAATCTTCATATTGTTTAATATGTGTTACTTGAATGGTATTGAATTCATCTGCTCTGATTTCAGTTGCAATAGCAGTCTACTCAGTTTGGAATTAAAGTTCCTTGCATAATCTACATCTCGAATATTTCTAAAAATAACTTCAAAGTATCTCTTCCATAGGCCAAAAGTATTTAGTTGATCTGAAAGCAAGTAATTCCACAGTCTTGAGGTTACTCACTCTGGTGATTGTACCAAAAAGTAATGCCAAGCTCTGATTTGACAAAGCCAGACCATCACCAAGACTAGTTGAAGGTGAGTTAGAGCTCCACCCTTATCTAATAGCTTAGCTACCTTTTGTTTTTTTAACATTGAAAATAGAACAATATCTATACTAAACAAGTGCTTGCATCCCTAACACACTACTGAGTCCATTTGTAAATCCTGATTTTTCCTGGATGCATACCTTTACCAAAGTAAGATGAGAGAAGATAGGTTAATGTGGTTCACTCATACGGTAATTTAGAACTATCAGTTATTTGCATCCTTAATTTTTCTGCTATGTCTAACAGTAATATTCTCATTTTTTATGGCATTTATTTTTAGGGTTATACTGACCTTCTCTGAAATCTGACCTCTTCACTTACCCTCTTCAGCTCCCCTTTCTGACAAGTTTCTAGCTACTCTGTAAATACATGAATCTATACCATAGAGGGAAGGAATTATGTTACTGTTACTGGTGATCATTGCTTACCTTTCGGTACTCTGAAAGAATGGCAATTCTAACTCTTTATATTTAATCATAACTCTTGCTTTGTATGAATCATAATCAATAAAATTAGCAGAAAACAAGGGTGAACTTATTACTTATTTAATATCAATGTGACCTCCAGGAGAAAAGAGCATTCTAAAGGTCAAGCCAAAGGAATGAAAGATCCATACATCTGTTTGCATAAAGTAGAAAAAATATGTTTAGGAAAAGATTACCTAAAACTCAAAGGCAATGTGTTGCGAGTGAATATCTGTAAAGCCACAGAGTAGGTAATGGTGAAGATTTTTTATGCTTAATTACTTTACATAATAAAATTTTCATGATAGACACTTAAGAAAACAGTTTCTATCACTAGTATGCAGATAAATACAAATAAAAGTAGTGATTTTACAGAAAGGCAGATTTCAACGATGTGGCAACATTTGTACATGTGTGTTGTATATGTATATTTCTGGTTAATTTTCATTGTCTAGAAGGAAATATATAGTACTGCTGAAAGTTCAAACTGAAGTTATGTTTTGAAGGGCATTTTAGTATAATGTGTCAGTCTTCAATAAATTTTCTAAGAAATGATTGATATATGTATAAATATATGCATTACACAGCAAGATTTGTAAAAACTGAAAATGATACAAATTTCTATTATAAAGTAATTGATTGAATAAGTTGTGATATAATTATGGAAAAGACTTTGAAAGAGCTTTTTGAAGAACAGTTAAAATTATAAAATTATGAAATGTTTAAAAGCATGTTGCTGAATAGAGTTAAAACACATTCACCAGTTCAAAAAAAAAAAAAGCTGAAAGTCTAAACATCAGTGTGTTAACAAAAGGTACATTTGGGACTAGGATTTCAAAATTCTTATAGGCTTTGTGTGTGTGTTTGTAAAAAACAATAAAGATAGATGATAGATGTGCATAATAATTTTCAAGGGAGTATAATCATCTCGGTTCTGTCTCATCACAACAAAGATTTGAAGCAATGGACGTTAAAGCCCTCAGCATGTCACAGCTCTTGGACAGTCCGTGTTATAGTTCTCGGACAGATCAGTTTTATTTAGAAAATAAAGGAAAATACATCCTCAAGTCATGAGGGCATGCTGACCCAAAAGACGTAAAGAGAAGAGGGGAGAGAGAGAATGAGCGTGCATGGGAGAGGGAACCCCCTCATCCCCGGACCTTTGGCTCCTCTTTCTATATGTTTTTTCCTCCCCCTGGGCCTGCCCTATGTAAATTGGGCTAGCCAGAAGTGCTGTTTGTTCTACCTGAGGTCCTCACTCCTGTCCTCAGACCTACCTTTGTTCTATTTTCCAGGGCTTTTCCCTTCCTTGTCTTTTAGCCACTGCCATTCTGGACTCCTATTTCCTATTCTAACTACCTAACATAATCTTAATAAAAATTTTTAAAAAATGAATTAACTAAAAGTTATGGGTGTTCTTTGGAGAAAGGAATGGCAACCCACTCCAGTATTCTTGCCTGAAGAATCCCATGGACAGAGGAGCCTGGCTGACTGCAGTCCATAGGGTAGCAAAGAATTGGACACGACTGAAGTGACTTGGCTTGAAACAGCATGGGTTTTTGCTAGAAAATTCAGGTCAACGTTTTAGCCTGTGTTTTATAAACACCAGAGTAACCACAGAGCAACCGTGAGCATTCACAACACACACACACACATATATACATATATATTTAGGAATACAAAACTGAATAATTCAGAGAAGATTTAAATATTTTTAATCTCTGTGCTTGTGAATCTGTAGAGATGTTAGAAATTATGTGCAGACATTTTCACATTTCCTATTATTCTTTAAAGGAAAGGTCATGTAAAATTCCGAAATTTCATATCTTACTTTCAGAGTTTCTTTTGTCAATTTGATTGCATCAACATGCTCAACATCTGGCCAATATTCTCCATAGTTGAGGAGTTATTTTTCAAGAATAGTAAAGACTTCCTCTTGCAGTACTTTCAGCAGCTGTGAATGTCCTGAGGAGAGCATGAACTGGAAATAATTTTTGAGACGGGCATAAAGGAAGGAAGAAAAAAAAAATCATGGAGAAGTTTTTGCCTCAGGTATTCATCATCTGGCTCAAAGCATAAAAAGTGGAAAGAAAATAAAAGTCACTCAGTCATGTCCAACCCCATGGACTCTACAGTCCATGGAATTCTCCAGGCCAGAACACTGGAGTGGGTAACCTTTCTCTTCTCCAGGGTATCTTCCCAACACAGGGATGGAACCCAGGTTTTCCAACCCAGGTCTCCCGCATTGTGGGCAGATTCTTTACCAGCTGAGCCACAAGGGAAGCTCAAGGATACTGGAGTGGGTATTCTATCCATTTTCCAGAGCATCTTCTCGACCCAGGAATCCAACCAGGGTATCCTGTTTGCAGGCGGATTCTTTACCAACTGAGCTATCAAGTAAGCTCAATTCTCCCTCTATGCTCAAGAGGTCAGAACTGTGGAGAGAATACTCCCCTCCCCCGCACCCCCCACTACCACTTTAATCTTATTTGATATTCTGGAAATTGATTAAATAAAGTTGCATATTATTCAAGTTTAAAGCATAGTGTTCTATCTCTCTTTAAAAATTTTACTGCTCACTTACTCTTACCCTTTCTGTTGAAGACAGGAAAGAATAAAACTTTGTCTTATTTTGACTATGTTGTGTTAAAATATGGAGCTGACTTAATGAAATGACCTGAGGAAATTAGTAGTCACTTCTTACTTACTGATCTTTAGAAGCAATGATGTTTGGAAAAAAGTGCCTTCCTGAATAGTCACTTAAGTTTGTTTATGTTTCCTTTGTGCAAGGTCAATCTTATGTGTGGGAACAAAAGACTGTTGCCTGTGGTGTAAATTAAGAAAGACCATGAAAAAAAAAATGTGCTTCCAATATCATTGATTTGTAGATCTTCAGAAAAATGTATATACTATGTATTACTTGGGATTAATATGGATGATTAGTAAAATGCAAATGTGAGGGCAAGAATTATTAGCTCATTCACCTTTTATAAATTATAAGTGTATAAATCCAAGTAAGCTAGCCAGGGAACAGGTAAAAGCTAAATAAATGTAATTCCAAGGAGGTAAGATTTAAAATTTATATACTCTATTCGTGAAAGTGGGAAAGTAAAATATTCCTAACACTCTGCTGCTGCTTATACGCTTCAGTGTTTCTTCTCTTCTGACTTATCCTTCCACTTTCTTTTATTCTCATCTTTTTTCAGCTCCACTCTTAGCTGCTTCATTCTTTAAGAATTCCCTGTAATCCTCAATATTTCACCCTTAAAGGATTCTTCGAAAGGCTGTAAAATCTGTTTTGAGGACACCATTTTCTTTCAAAGTAAGTGGAAGCTATTTCTTCTCCTGTATGATAAGCATCCTCTGCCCACTCCCCCCGACCCACTCCCCGCCTCCCAATACCGAGTGCTTAATGATCACTTGAGGTATCTATCTAAAGTTCAGATTCCAGAGTCCTCTTCAGAGAGTCTGATTTAGAAGACTGGGAGTAAGGTCAGGGCTTGAGTTTAGCAAACATCCCAGGTGAATCTGATTCAAGGAGTCAGGGTACACGGAGGAAAGCGGCCACACCTGGCCTGGAGGAGGAGCCCGTCCGGGCGGAGGCAGAGGCAGCGGCTTCTGCAGAAACAGAAAATGCAAGACTAGCATGGGAACCTCGACTCTCCTGAACTGGCATATCTGTCCAGGCTGCCTTCAAATCTCAGAGGATGATAAGCAGAAAAAAACATCCCTGAAGGTAAGTTTCAGAGCTGGGCAGATTTTCTGCCTAGACCTTGGGCCTCGCCTGTGGCGGCTTACCTCTTTTTTGTTAGGAAATGTGTGTTAGATTTCAGTAATTGTGGTAGCTATTGGAGTATATTGGAGAGAAGGTGGTATAATTTTGGTCTTCAAAGGGTATAATTCATAGAAAATAAATGGTCATTATAAAGGTAGTAACAATAAAATGTGAAGTTATGGGGGATAAAATGTAGGAAACTTGAAAAATAAAACAAAAAAACTTACAATCATCAAGGAAGAATACCTTTAGGGTATGATATTTAACTCACATTTAGTAAAGAAACTTGCTGGTTACCAGTGGGCAATTTGGTACTAGCAGAGAGGAAGGAATGCCCTTGAAAGGAAGTTATACTCTCTTTAAAAAACTCTAAAAGATATTTGCTGTGGTTAATGTGTACTCTGAGAAAGGGCAAGGACAAGAGCTCAGGCTAGAGAATACAGGAAGCTAGATCAATTGTGTACACCCTTGTTTAATGTGTTTATGGGTTAATAACTTCATTTTAAGGGAAATAGGGACTTAGTGAACCATATAAAGGGGAGTGCTCTGTTGCTCAGTTATTTCTGACTCTTTTGGGACACCATGGACTGTAGTCCACCAAGCTCCTCCGTTCATGTAATTTTCCAGGCAAGAATACTGGAGTGGATTGTCATTTCCTGCTCCAGGGGATCTTCCCAACCCAGAAATAGAACCGGCCTCTCTTGTATCTCCTGCATTGGAAGGCAGATTCTTTACCGCTAGAACCACCTGGGAAGCCCCTATAGAGATGGACCATGTTGATAATTTGCATTTTTGGAAGTCTGCCTTGATTACCTTGTGGAGAATAGTTTGGAAGTGAGCTAGCTTAATGACGGAAAAACTCTATTTTAATGATAGAAAAAAATTATGGTGAAATTGAGTAAAAACCAATTGTTGCCCAGGTATAACTAACTTAACTGGGTGAAGATAATGGTAGTAAGAAGGGCAAAAATCAGATTAATTTCAGAAGTATTTATGACATTGCATCAAAACTACCGTGTGATTTATTGGGCTTCCCTGGTGGCTCTGACAGTAAAGAATCTGTCTGCAATACAGGAGACCAAGATTCGATCCCTCGGCTGGGAAGATCCCCTGGAGAAGGGAATGGCTACCCACTCCATTATTCTTGCCTGGAGAATTCCAAGGACAGAGGAGCCTGGCAATCTATAGTCCATGGGGTCACAAAGAGTCAGACACGACTGTCACTAACACACATGCATTTATAATACTTAAGTAACTAGTTCTTAAATGAGGGCAATGGATATTCCTATTGAGTGAAAGATAAAATTTCAGTGATTGTCTGCTAGGAAAAAAAACTTATTCTGCTTTTCCCAACCCGTGACAAAATTATTTGTAATTAATGAGTTTATCCAGGAATTGCATTCAAGCTATTTTGGTCTGTGACCCAATATTTATAATAGCCAATATAGATTAGATTAGATTCATAGATCAAGTGTTCTCTGTAAAGCTGTCATCAGAGAGGTCAACCTTTGAGCCATAGTCCCTTAATTAATAAGTTTTATAAGCTATTCATAATCCTGTCCTAAAATCCTCACATACAACACAGCAAAAATTTAAATGTATAATTGAATGCAGTGTTTGCAGAACAAAGTTGTGAAATATAAATAACAACACTCATTTGAATAAATTGCACACATACTCAGAACACATTAAATCTAAATGTTTTGGTCCTGAAGCAGCTTCTTTATTTACTTCAAAATAATTTTTTTTGAAGACTTACTCTTGGAAATAAAAAACATAGACTACATGGAATGGGTTACATAGTGACAGTTCAGCTTTTGTCTTCCTTTTAACTGTAAACTTGAAGTATTTTAAAGTAGTAGTTTTATTACCTGGCTGTGAACCCTAGTTAAAGCAATATCATTAATACCTTGATCTTTTGAAGAAATCTATAGCTTATTGCCTCTAACGCTGTACTCACCAGCCAACCTTTCCAATAGTTATGAGAATTAAATCAAGTTGGTTTTTCTATCAGTACTGTTGAGAGACTCTCTGCTACTGACCTTTTCTTGATAATTGCTTCTACTTTTATCATAAATCTTCTGGGAAAGATGATTTTGGCTTTCAGTATCCTGGCTAACAGGGCTGTAATTACAGGAATTTGTTTCCCTACTCTCTGTTAAGAAAATATTGAGGTGGTCTATTTCAGCATCTAAATCCTCCCAATGACTTAAGCAAGCACTTATGTGAGTTGTTCAAGCAATAAAAGGTATATCTTGAAATACTTGTTCACTGTAACTATTTCAAATGATGTTGTCCTGGTGCACATTCAAATAACAAAAGTGGCTTTTAAAGAGCTAAAAAGCAAGGGAGTGAGCATTAAATACTTGACAGTTTGGTCCTATTGTTTGTCATTTTCTCATCTAATCTATGATGGTGCCTAAGTATTCTTGTTAAGAAACCCCAAGACAAGACTAAATATCACCTCATGAAAGCTTGGGCTCTGAATCTTTGTTCTATGAAAGGTGTATCTTTCCTTCAGGAAGTAACCTTTAGGAAGGGCTGTGAGTTGAAATTAGGATAACATGATTCAGAAGGCAAATCCTACAAAAAGTTAATCCAGACTCTTCTACTGCTATTTAAAAATCATTTGGCTCTATTTGTTGAGAAATTATGCTTGAAAAAATAGTTGAGCTCTTTAAAATGTTGAAACCATCCAATTAAATTACAATTCCTGATTCTCTAGAGCTGTGATTAAGTTCAGTTGCTCAGTTGTGTCCATATTTATGGACAGTGTCCATATTATGGATCGTTATTTATTTGTCATATTTAAAGATTTGCATATACATATATATGGGCATATATATCTATCTTAATAGGAAACGAGTGGTTTAGCAAATAGCCATTTTGCTGTATTTCCTATAATTCACATAAATATCCACAGAGAGGAAACTTTTCCTCTCTCCCAATAATTTTTCAGAGTTTCTCCACATAGACCTCTGATTTTTTATCTTTCATTTATTCATATGTTGAGTTTGAATAAAATTATGACTTGAAATTTTGCAACAAAGCCCAGAGGACTATAGGCATGGGAATGAAATGATCAATAAAAGCCTTGTATTTTGGAGCTATTTTGTGATGACTCACTCTATTTGAGGAAGAAAGAGACACCATGGGTAAAGGATTGGATTTGCTCTGCTGTGCCTTTTGAGGGTTGAATTGAGCTGTGTAATATTTTCCATCATACTCTAAGAATATAGAAACTATGTACAAATTTTGACAAAGATACCTTAAGAGGGAAACAGTAATAGTTAACCTAAAGTCAAATGTTAAAAATGAAAAGACCATCAACAGTGTTCACACGTGACACAAAGCAGTAGTTCTCAATGCATTTTGAAGATCATCTGAGAAGTTATAAAACCTAAGCCCAGACTCCCTTCATAGAATTCTGATGCAGGTGACCTATGGTGCAGCCTCGTAATCTGTGGCTTGTTTCTTTTGTTTGATTGTTTAAAGCTCCCTAGGCACTTCTAACTTGGAGACAAGGCTAAGAATCCTACTGGAGGATTGCTGGAGGCAGTGATAGTCCTCCAGGAAACAGTCTAATGGCCCATCATATGCAGATATTTAAAGATGAGAAATAAAGGAGTGCTTAAGCAACAGGATAGGGCAGTGAACTCAAAATGAGCACATATGTGTCAATGAGAAGAAACTGCCTGGAGGCATGAAGAGTGTTTTCTATTATTGGGTGGAAAAAATGCTGAAGTTGAGTATGGACATTAGATCATCTCTTAACAGTTGATGATGTTACTTTAGTGCAGGGAATAAGATGCAAATACCATTTCACTGTTCTTCATTTTAATACATTTTAAAGCTACTAGTGGTCCTAGTGTCTGGTTGCGAATAATTAAATTTTATTTTCAAGCTTTAAATTATGTGTACATATGATGTTGTTTAATCACTAAGTCATGTCCCATTCTTTTGGGACCCCATGGACTGTAGCCTGTCTGGAACCTCTGTCCATGGGATTTCCCAGGCAAGAATACTACAGCGGGTTGCCAATTCCTTCTCCAGGGTATCTTCCTAACCTGGAGTTTAAACCTGTGCCCCCTGCATTGGCAGGCGGATTCTTTACTACTACGCCACCAGGGAAGCCCATATTATATATAGTTGTTGTATAAACTTACATAAACTGTTCATATGGTTTAACATGTTAACATACTTGCATGATTTCTATATGTCAAAGTGAGTATTGGCATCATTATAGAATTCACTTCTCATTGCCATTATAAATATACCATTCATTGACAACTTACTATGTGCCATGTTCTGTGCTGCATTGTTAAGATACATTCTCTTACTTAATTCTAATAATCTCTGAATTAAAAATGTGTATCTCCCACTTTGCATGTGAAAACCCAGGGCTCAAAAAATTAGGTCTGTTGCTTAGGAGATTAAAATCCTTGTATTTAACACAGTCTATCTGACTACAAAATCTATGCTGTAAAATGCAATGATTTTGATTTATTTGGACTTATTAATATTTAAATTCTTAATTTAAATAATTTAACAGTTTTAGTGTTCTTTATTCTTATATACTTTTAAGCTATTAGTACACTTAGTCTCTTTGTGCTAATATTTAAGTTCTATTTTCAGATTTTAGGTTTACCATTTATACTCATATCTTTATTTTTTACACCTTTTATATACTTTATGTTGAATATTGACTGCATCATATGTATCAACTTTTGTTAAATTCAATTATGAACTTTCTATACATTGTTTTTGTTTTCTAATACTAATTCTTAGATTTAATTAATTTTTCAGAGTTCTTTATAAGTGTATAACAGAATTTTTTATCTCTTTTTATTCATTTTCTTTAGTCACATTTTAATTTTTTTCTGATGACAAGTAAAAACATTTTTGAAAACATTGTAAGATGGAAAGCTTGACAACTAGGTATTTTAGGAGACTCTGTTCTTTATTCATTCACTTACTGAGTGCCTGGTAAAGAAAATATTAGTAAACAAAGCAGAAAATACAATTCCCCTCCTGGTGAAGAAAAATGTTACAGTATGTTAGAAAGTTGCATATTTACATATTCTATAGAAACAATAGAGAGTTACTTGGAAATTTTTAAATAGGATAGCAGCATCAGCTCAGTTCAGTTCAGTTCAGTTGCTCAGTTGTGTCCGACTCTTTGCGACCCCATGAATCGCAGCACGCCAGGCCTCCCTGTCTATCACCAACTCCTGGAGTTTACTCAAACTCATGTCCAGCGAGTCGGTGATGCCATCCAGCCATCTCATCCTGTAGTCCCCTTTTCCTCCTGCTCCCAATCCCTCCCAGCATCAGGGTCTTTTCCAATGAGTCAACTTGTCACATGAGGTGGCCAAAGTATTGGAGTTTCAGCTTCAGCATCAGTCCTTCCAATGAACACCCAGGACTGAGCTCCTTTAGGATGGACTGGTTGGATGTTTTTGCAGTCCAAGGAACTCTCAAGAGTCTTCTCCAACACCACAGTTCAGGCAGCATAGGTCTCTTGAAAAGAAATTTGGGCAAAGGATCTATGTAAGTGATATTAAGAATATATATTTTTAGATAAGTCAGAGGGAGGTGTGCTGGGGAGCTGAGAAATATGAGGTCAAAGAGGTAATGGAGAACCAGATCCACAGCCTGCTTTGTATGTCTGTCTTATAGACCATTGTAGAAATGTTGACTTTAACTCTAAATGAATTGTGTGTGGAATATAAGGATGTAGTATTTTTAAATGGCTTCATATTGAAAAAATGGTGTGTCTAGCTGCTGAGCAGAAATAGGGAGGTCATTTGTGAAACTACATATTTCAAATGGTTGAAGTTTAGTTGTATTTAAGGAAGGATCAAGAGAATTTCCTGATGGATTGGATCAGGTGTGTGATAAGAAAAATGTAAGTATGCCATTAAGTTTTTATTCATTTTTATCCTTCTACCCAAGCTGATATTCATTATTTCTGTTTTACAGACTGTTTCCAGTGAATCACTAGAATTTTTTTGAGTGTATTAAGTCACTGATTGTTTGGTATATGTATTTTAAATGGCCCTCTATTATAAATAGAGAGTTTGAACTTTAGCATAATCAGAGCTAGTTTATTTCTTTAACTTATTTCATTTTATTTTTTAGCAGTACATTCAGTACACATGGTCTTCTTCTATTCAGCTGAGATATGATATTCAACTATTCCACCTAATACTTCTTGCCAGGCCTGTGGAATTCTTAATGATATGGTTTCTTGTTGTTATTGTTCAGTTGCTACATTGTGTCTGACTTTGCAACTGCAAAGACTGCAGCTTGCCAGGCTTCTCTGTCTTCCCTCTCTCCTAGGGTTGAGTTTTCTCAGATTCATGTCTATTGAGTTGGTGATACTATCTAACCATCTCATCCTCTGCTGCCCCTTCTAATTTGGCCTTCAATCTTTCCTAACATCAGAGTCTTTTCCAATAAGTCATCTCTTTACATCAGGTGGCCAGAGTATTGGGGCTTTAGCATCAGTCCTTCCAATGAATATTCAGGGTTGATTTCTTTTAGAATTGACAGGTTTGCTCTCCTTGCAGTCCAAGGGACTCTCAGGGTCTTCTCCAGCACCACAATTAGAAAGCATCAATTCTTTGGCACTCAGCCTCTTTATGGTCCAGCTCTCACATTTGTTCATGACTACTGGAAAAACCATAACTTTGACTATACAGACATTTGTCAGCAAAGTGATGTCTTTGCTTTTTAATTCACTCTCTAGGTTTGTCATAGCTTTCCTTCCAAGGAGCAAGCATCTTTTAATTTCATGGCTTCAGTCCATCCACAGTGATTTTGGAGCCCAAGAAAAGAAAATCTGTGACTATTTCCACTTTTCCCCTGTCTATTTGCCATGAAGCAATGGGACCAGATGCCATGATCTTAGTTGTTTTGAATACTGAGTTTCATGTCAGTTTTTTCACATTACTCTTTCACCCTCATCAAGAAACTCTTTAGTTCCTCTTCACTTTCTGCCATTATGGTAGTATCGTCTGCAATTCTGTGGCTATTGATATTTCCCCTGAAAATCTTGATTCCAGCTTGTGATTCATCCAGCCCAACACTTCTCATGATATACTCAGCATATATATTGAATGAGCAAGGTGACAATATACAACCTTGACATACTCCTTTCCCAGTTTTCAGCCTGTCACTTGTTCCACGTCTGATTCTAACTGTTTCATGTTGGCCTGCATGTGGGTTTGTCAGGAAACAGGTAAGGTGGTTTGGTATTCCCATCTCTTTAAGAATTTTTGACAGTCTCTTGTGGTCCACACAGTCAAAGGCTTTAGCATAGTCAATGAAGTAGACATAGATGTTTCTCTGGAATTCTTTTGTTTTCTCCATGATCCAACAAGTGTTGGCAGTTTGATCTCTGGTTCCTCTGTCTATTCAAAATCTAGCTTATGTATCTGGAAGTTCTAGTTCATGTACGCTGAAGCCTAGCTTGAAGGATTTTGCGTATAACCTTCTAGCATGTGAAATGAGCTCAATTGTACAGTAGTTTTAACATTCTTTGGCATTGCTTTTCTTCAGGATTGGAATGAAAACTGACCTTTTCCAGTCCTGTGGCCATTGATGAGTTTTCCAAATTGGCTGACATACTGAATGCAGCACTTTAACAGCACCATATTTTAGGAATTTAAATAGCTCAACTGAAATTGTCACCTCCACTAGCTTTGTTTGTAGTAATCCTTCCTAACGCCCACTTGACTTCACACTCTCAAGATGTCTGGTTCTAGGTATGTGACCATACCATCGTGGTTATCCTGGTTGTTAAGACCTTTTATGTAAAGTTCTTCTCTGTATTCTTGCCACCTCTTCTTAATATTTTCACTTCTGTTAGGTCCTTATCATTTCTACCCTGAATTGTGCCCATCTTTGCATGAAATGTTACCTTGATAGCTCCAGTTTCCTTGACTAGATCTCTAGACTTTCCCATTCTATTGTTTTCCTCTGCTCACTTAAGGCTTTCTTATCTCTCCTTGCTATTTCCTGAAACTCTGCATTCAGTTGAACATATCCATTTCTCCTTTGCCTTTTTCTTTTCTTCTTTTCTCAGCTATTTGTAAAGTCTCCTCAGACAACTACTTTGCCTTCTTGCACATTTTTTGCTTTGAGATGGTTTTCAGTACTGCCTCCTGTACAGTGTTATGAACTTTCATCCTTACCAGATCTAATCCCTTGAATCTATTTGTCACTTCCCCTGCATAATTATAAAGGCCTAGTAATTTTCCCTAATTTCTTCAACTTAAGTATGAATTTTGCTATAAAGAGTTTTGATCTGAGCCATAATTATCTTCGGGTCTTGATTCAGCTGACTTTTTAGTGCTTCCATATAATAGAAGCTTCTATATAATCTTTGGCTGCTAAGAAAATAATCAGTTTGATTTTGGTGTTGATCACCTGATGATGTCCATATGTAGAGCTGTCTCTTGGTTTCTTGGACAATGATTTTTGCTATGACCAGTGTGTTCTCTTGACAGAATTCTTGTTAGCCTTGGCCCTGCTTTGTTTTGTGTTCTAAGGCCAAACTTGCCTGTTACTCCAAGTGTCTCTTGACTTCCTACTTTTGCATTTCAATCCCCTAAGATGAAAAGAACATCTTCTTTTTGGTGTTCTAGAAGATGCTGTATGTATTCCCAGCACCAGTCAATTTCAACTTCTTCAGCATCAGTGGTTTGTCCATAGAGTTGGATTACAGTGATGTTGAATGGTTTGCCTTGGAAATAAACAGATCATTCTGTCATTTTTGAGACTGCACTCAAGTACTGCATTTTGGACTCTTGTTGACTATGAGGGCTACTGCATTTCTTCTAAGGGATTCTTGCCCACAGTAGTAGATATAATAGTCATCTGAATTAAATTCACCCCTTCCCTTCCATGTTAGTTTACTGGTGTTGATGTTTTCTCTTGCCACCTGCTGCTTGACCATGTCCTTGGACCTAACATTCCAGCTTCCTATGCAGTATTGTTCTTTTCAGCATCAGATTTTACTTTCAGCACCAGACACCTCCACAACTGAGCATTGTTTCTGCTTCGGCACAGCTGCTTCATTCTTTATGGAGCTATTTGTAATTGCCCTCTGCTCTTCCCAGTAGCATGTTAGACACCTACTGACCAGAGAGGCTCATCTTCTGGTGTCATAAGTTTTTGCCTTTTTGTACTGTTCATGGGGCTTTCCAGGCAAAAATACTGGAGTAGGTTGCCATTTCCTTCTCCAATGGATTACATTTTGTCAGAATTTTTCACTTTACCTGTCTTAGTGGCCCTTCATGGCATGGCTCATAGTTTCGTTGAGTTACACAAGCCCCTTCACTATGGCAAGGGTGGAAGTTTCTTAACATCTTATAGTGTCTAATAATTACAGGGAAAGGAGCACATTCTAAAAGTGATATAGCTGGAAATATCATAAATATGATAAAAACATAAACATATAGACTCAAGAAAGCCAACCTTCAAACAGTAGGTAAATTTTAAGTAAACTACAGCAAGGCACATTATAATGAAACTGCCCAAAATCTGTGACAAAGATATTAAAAGCATCCAAAGACAGAACCACAAAGAAACATTGATGGAAATGACAGCACATTTATCACTGGAAGCTAGACAAGCAAAAGGAGAGGAGAACAGTCTCTTTAAACTGTTGGGGGAAAAAAATGTCAACATGAAATTTTATACTGGGAAAAAATCATTAAAAATGAAGGCAGAATAAGGACTTTTTCAGACTTTCAAAAGTTGGAACAATATATCATGAGCATACCCATAATTTAAGATGGTAAAAAAAAAAAAAAAACAAAAAACCCTGCAGGAACATGCAAAATGATACTTGATAGGAGTTTGAATCTATTTTTAGAGTCAGAAATGATGACTTTACTGGTAAATTATGAAATTTTCTCAAAATTTAAATATCTGTAAATGATAATGAACTAATTAAGTGCAGACAATAACAACATATTGTGTGAAATGTATGATACAACCACAACATTTGGGTGGGGAAATGTGCAAGTATATCAGTATAAAATTACTGAACTATAGGTTAAGTGTTATAATATCCTTTGGAAGTAAATTGTAAGATAAAGATGTATAAATCATAATGTAATCTCTAAAATAACAAAACAAAAAGAGCTGCTTAGCCAGAGATTGGAATTATACAATTTATTCAGTTATTCTCCCCCAAAAGGAAACTGGGAAAGGAAAAATAAAGAAGAGCTAGGATAATCAGAAAATAAAGAGTAAGATAATAGATTTATACCTAATCATATCACTAATTACATTAAATATAAATCATCTCAGTTCAAGTAAAAGACAGAGATTGTTTCAATAGATATACTCTTGCAAAGTGTGAAAGTAAATTTTGTTCTCTGCCTCCAACCATACAAATTTTTTTAACTCAATATGCAACATTGAAGTTAATGTAAAATCTAAAATTCTAAAACTTTTGAAGAGACACAGAAGCATCCTTTGTGACCTTAGGTTGGATTAAGCAAATAATAAATTGAAAAATTAGACTTCATCAAAATTAAAAGCTCCTGTTCTTCAATAGATACTGTTAGAAGAATGAAAGATAAACCAAGGATTTAAAAAGCACTAATTATTTGTCTGATAAAAGACTTGTATCCTCAGTACCTAAAGATATTTTATAAAAGAGGATATATGCTCAGTGACAAAGTGAAAGTGAAGTCGCTCAGTTGTGTCTGACTCTTTGCGACCCCACTGACACCAGGCTCCTCCGTCCATGGGATTTTCTAGGCAGGACTACTGGAGTGGGTTGCCATTTCCTTCTCCAGGGAATCTTCCTGACTCAGGGATCGAACCCAGGTCTCCCTCATTGTAGACAGACGCTTTACTGTTTGAGCCACAAGGGACAAAGAAGCACATAAAAAAGGCTCAGTAGTACTCGTCATTAAGAAAACTCAAATAAAAACCACAATGAGATGTGGTAACACACCTACTTGAATAGGTACAGTTGAAAAGATTGACTATAATAATTGCTGGAGAGTAGAGACTCAAACACTTCTGTTGAGTATGTGAAATATAATTATACTAAATGATGGGATCCAGTATGGAATGGATGCATGATTCTATTTATATAAAATTCTAGGAAATTCAAACTGTGATATAGTGATAGGAAGATCAATGGTCTCCTGGGGATGTAGCAGGAGAAATGGAGACATTAGGGAGGAAATGATTACCTACGGTATAAGAAAAGAGGGGAGTGATGTTCATGTTCAGCATCTTTATATTGCAGTGATAGTTTCATGGGTATATACATAAGCCATAACATCAAACACTTTGAATGCATGTGGTTTCTTAAATATTAGTTACACCATAACAATACTGGTTTAATGTTTTTTAAATATAAAGTGATTCACCTGCTTTTACTTATTTCTCCAAGTAAAGATAGTATTCTGCCTCTTCTGTCAGTGAGGCAAGATGGCCTATATTTAAATATATATATATTTCAGGTACTTTTCTGATTTTTGTTAAGGAAATGTTTCCAGTAGGATTCTTTGATGTAATTCCCCACTCTCAGCCATAACATCATAAATGCTTATGTTTCTGTTAATTGTAGTTATGTATTTAATCTTTTTCTTTTATAATTGAAGCAGTGCTAAAGCATGCTTATTGATTCAGTTATTCTCAGGTCATATTTGTATACCATCAAATGTCAAGTTTAAATAGTCTCATGATATCTAATTGATCCTATTTAATTCTGAGTGAATTAGTATGTCCTAAAACACACAAATGTGGTGATACTAAACACTAAGGGTCTTCCCCAGTGGCTGAACAGTAAATTATCCACCTGCAATGCAGGAGACACAGGAGACCTGGGTTTGATCCCTGGGTCAGGAAGATGCCCTGGAGAAGGGCATGGCAACCCACTCCAGTTTTCTTGCCTGGAGAACCCATGGATGGAGGAGCCTGGCAGGCTACAGACCATAGGATTGCAAAGAATTGGACATGACTGAAGCAACCGAGCATGATATATTAAGTATTAAAAAGTGAAAGGGTTTTAACATGTAAACCGACTATACTCTGAAGAAAAAAAAGTGAAAGAGCTAAGGATCCCAAATCTCTTTGTGATAAAGCTCCACAAAGTATTAGGTCTTCCTGTGAGTTACTTATGCTCATTTTTATCTGAAGGCCTAGTCCTGTGACTTTTTTTTAAATGCCTTTTTTTGGTAAGGTTTAAAGTATAATCATGCAATCTAAAGCAGCATGTGCTCCATCTACCTAAGGAACTCATTTACTGAGCCCTGCCATTTGAACAGCAGGGAGCTAAGTTCCCTGAAGTGTCTCTCAGCATCTCAGGCTCACTGAGTCAAGAATAAATAAAACTCAGCTTCTGTGAAAACAAACACCTGCCAGATAAACCTAGTAATGGGTGGTTAACCATTGACAGTGCTGCCCCATCTCCACGATACATACTTTTTCATGCTTAAATCTCAACTGTAGCAAGCTGGGGTAGGATATTAAACTTAAAAGAAAAAGATTTCCCTCGATCATCTCATATTATTGTGTGATAAGAGAGGATAAAGTAATCCAGTCAGAATATCAATGGAGAGAATGATGAAAAGTGGAAAGAGGAAACCATCTTCAGATAAAACTACAATTCTTTTCAAATATAGACAGGGGAGCCAATGCTGGCATTTTACCTCAATACTTGAATACTATTCAAAATGACAAATTAGTTTCACTTAATTGAACCATGCCATTTTATTATAGTTTTTATTTTTTGTACACAAGAGAATAAAATACAGAGTAGGAATTCTTTCAACATAAGTCTCATTCTTTAGATACAGTGTTGTGTGGGAAATGAGGTTTTTCCACTAGATAATTTTGTATCCATCGAACAGGAGAGAACATCTAACTTTGCCTTCCTAGGTGGAATTCAGTGAGAGGTCTTTTCCATATACCCATCTTCTATGCATAAAGGGGAAGTGGAGCGCTAACAGGAAAGAGCTGGTGGAGGGTGAGGTTAGATGAAAGAGGGCAGGCTGTAGTCTCCACTTGTCCCTCAGTTTGTTTGAGTCTTCAAATTATGTAATACAGGTTACCATCAATTTCTCAACCTCAAGGGCACAGCAGTCCCATGAGAATGGGTCTGTCTACTTCTCAGAGACACTATCAGCATGAGACAAAGAAGTGGGGCCATAAAGGAATGACAACATAACCCTGACAGCTCAGAGAGTAAGTGCAGCTTACTTTCCCAGTAATATCTTCCACATGAAAGGATTTATGTCAAACATGATCTACACCAGACTATAGGTGTTTAACAACTGATTGGAGGTCTTCCCTAACAAAGAAGGTAACAAGAGAAGTCAGTGATGTTAATCAACAGAGAAGGACCAGGACCTAAGTGCACTTTGACCCCTCCCTTACATAATACTGTTGCCCAAAGCTTCCCATGAACTCAGTAAAGGAGAGAGGAAAACCTTCAAGAAGGCAGAAAATCCTCTTGTAAAGATGAACTTTAAAAAAAAAAAAAAAGATGAACTTTTCATTGACTAGGTTGTGAACTAGATAATTATTTGTAATGCCTGAAATTTTTAGTAAACAAAAACAAAAATTGGAAAAAAAAGAGTCACAGAATTCAACTGATAGCAGAATGAGTTAGAACAAATTGCCCTAGAGTGAGGAGTAGAAAGCAAACTTTTTGTTCTTCCATTCTAAGAAAAGCACAGTTCTTGAAATTTTCACATTCTAAATATCTCCCTATTTGTTCCATTGTTTTATACTCAGAAAATTTCTTTAGTTCAGGCTTCTTAAACTCTTCTGTCAGGTCACAAATTCTTAACCTTCAGTCTCAGGTTTTTTATTCCACTGTTCACATGGAGTTTGGAATTTACTTTATGGGAAATGAAGAAATAGTAGTCATTAAAAAAAATTGCCTTCTTTTAGAAAGTATCATGATTAGTTTTTCTTTTTTTATATAATGAATGTTAAGGAATTTACTGAGAGTGAAAGTGAGAATGAAAAATCTTTATCTGTATTTCATGCTGAATGTACACTAATTTATATATAAAAAACCATTAGTTGAACCCACTACTGATTTGGAATTCCATGAAAATTTGAGACATCAGAATAAAGTTTATGTCAACATGAAGAATATTTTTGCTGAATAAAGTCTAGTTCCTCATTTATTTAACTTAGTTATAAGAAACACTGCCTATAGAGGTATACATCTGCAAACTGTCATATAAGTGTCTGTGCTGTATGTTCATTCATTTAATTTTATTTTTAAAATTTTATTTAACTTTTAATTTTGAAGTAGTTTCAGATCTAAGCTTCAAAATTAGTTGAGAGTTCCCATATGCCCTTCACCTAGCTTTTCCAAACAGCATCTTGTCTAATAGGATTACAATGATCAAAACCAGGAAGATAGCACTGATATAAAACTACTAAGTAATCTGTAGATCAGATGTAGGTCTTTCAATATGTCTCTCTAATGCCTTTTTTGTGTGTAAAGGCATTTGTCATGTCGTCTCAGTTTCCATTATTCTGGAATATTCTTCAGTCTATTTTTGTCTATGAACTTGACATTTCTAAACAGCACCAGCCAGTTATTTTGTGCAAATTCTGTTTTTGTCTGTTTCCTCAATTAAATTCACATTGTACATCTCTGTACCATTTATTATAAAATATTTTACAATACATTCTTTCCATTACTTTATACTGATCTCCTTTCAAGCTGCAGTGGACGAAAAACTTGTGCCCTCTACCTTCCTAGGTTCCCTGACTAGGTCCCTATAAGGGCTAACTGACAAAAGATGACAAACTGCCAAAAGATGGATTAACAAAAGCAGATGCAAGTTAATTAGCATGTGCAGTGTGCATTCATATGGGAGAAACACATGCTCACAGGAGTGGTTAGAACTTGGGTCTTAAATAGCAGTTTAAACATATTAAGAGATGCATTATAAACATTTCAAGAAAGAACAATTATTTTGTAGAGAAATGACAAGATGAAACAAGTTTGAGCTTCTGGGATGGCAAACATGGAAACAAATACATAGAGAAAGCAATGGTAGATCAGGGCTAGTAGGTAACTTTTGTTTGTGTGTGCTCTTTCAAAATGTCTAACTTATGATAACATGTCAGGGAATGTTTGACGGGAGGATTCCTACGTGCTGTCTCTCATGAGTCCTTTGTCCCTCTTCAAGCGGAACAGCACGCTGCTCCCAGGGACTGAGGTCATTGTGTGAGGCAGGCTTGGGTCTCCTTTAGTAAACATTCTCTTTAGGACAAAACTGCTTAGTCTCGTTCCCCTTTCTTGAGATATGGATTGTGTCCTGACCTTGTGACTAACATTACCCCTTGTTCCCTTGGTAACGGTTGCTGTACGTTTGGTTTTCTGATCTCTATCATTCCTGAAAGAAGTTTCTTGTACCACAGTCTGTATATACTCATAGGAAAATCATTAAAGCACCTTTGCTTCATCAGAGCTTAGGTCCCCGGGTCTTTTTTGTCTCTCTCTCTCTCTCTCTTTCTCTCTCTCTCTCTCTCTCTTTTTCTGGCTGACTCTCTGGAACGTGGAGACCCGTCGTGCTCACTTTTCTGCCTGGGCTTCTAAGACCCCCTCAAGAGGGCGCCTGGTGCCTTCGTGAGCAATGCAAGTCCTGTGTCAAGGACTTTATTGGTCCTGCGTAAACCAAGGGATATCAGCCTCTTTCTCTCTTTCACTTTCTTATCGTCGACTCCGTACCACAAGGTTCCGGTCCATTAAAGGACCCCAACAATAACACTGTCATCCCCTTCTTGGTCCTGAAAGTGGGGCTAGGGGCTAGGCTTTCATCAGGAGAATTTATGTTCTGCTTTCAGGTAGTGGTGGGATGGACAGAAAGCTCATATTGGAATTGCTTTCTCAAGTTCCTTCAGCTCAGAATAATCCTAAACCAGAGTAGTTTATTTTTGGCTAGTATAGTCTGAATCCCTTTAAAGCTAATCTGAAACAGTAATAATTTATTGTATTTTAATATTTCATGTAAATGTGCTTGTTTTTTAAAAGATAGTTACCATAAAGAAAAAACTCTTGTGTGTAATTTTAAAAACATGTTAATTGAAAAAAACTGTGCAGCTGAAAGAAATCATTTGTAGTGTACATATTTAGAGATAACTAAGAATCAGTTTATTAATAACTGGAATTTTAAGAACATTCCATGTGTTCTTCATCATGTTTTCTACTCTATGGAAAATAAAAGCTGTATTCTTATTTTTTATTGATATTTTACAATTGTTTCTCAACTGCGTTTCATTTCTTGCTATTGTAAGTTTGAGATAGAACCTCAGTGTTGTAAAACCAAAGGGATATTTGTCTAAACCGCTTGTCCAATTGACTGATCCTTCTTAACCTTATTTACAAAAACAGATTTGTCAGGCCAGGCTGTTTATTATCATTGAATTAGTGAAGAATTTAAAATGTTTTAAATGAATGAAATGCATTTCCAGAAAAGGAGAAATAGTTCAGTTTTTCAGAATACATTTCTCCCCAGCCCGAGAAAGAGGGATCCTCTGTGGAGATGGGAAAGGAAGAAGCCATGACGCCCCATTCTTCCCAGGTGGCTCAGTGGTAAGGAATCTGACAGCAATGTGAGAGACCTGGGTTGGATCCCTGGGCTGGGAAGATCTCCTGGAGGAGGGAATGGCAGCCCATGCCAGTATTCTTTTGCCTGGAGAATCCCATGGACAGAGAAGCCTAGCTAACTACAGTCCATGGGGTCACAAAAGAGTCAGACACTACTTAGTGACTAAATAGCAGCAACAACCATTCCTATAAAGTCCTGGTTGAATCAAAGAGCCCACCACACTGTATAGACAGGAGTCGGCAAACGAGACTTTGAATTGGGAGCCAGCAACAGCCAGAAACGCCAACCACAATGCAGTCATTTTTAAAGCAGGTAGAGCAGCAGTGGAGCAGTACCGTGCCCTCAAGGAGGCAGTGGCAGCAATGCCAGCAGATGTGATAGACGACTTCCGAAGACAATGTCTGTGGCCAGCACTGCTGTCTCTGTGGGCAGAGGTGGTGTGTCCCCACAGCCATGTCCTAGAACATGATGTTTGCTGTGACCTCTGATGTTACCCCTCTTCTTTTTCTTGCTCTATTGTTCATGCCAACTTCTGTAGCTTTCTCTGCGTTTATGTACTACTATAAGTTGTTTTTACTACTAAAAAGTCAGATTTCTAATGTGCTCAGTCATGAATGCTGGCTATTATCCCACATAAATGGGACAACTGGAAATGTGATCCTTCTCTTCTTATTTTTTGAGGTGTTTCATACACTGCTTAATTTTCATAGTGTTGTGTATTGCCTTAATCTTTGACCATCCATAGAGTTGTAAGTTTTCAATATTAATGTAAATTCAATTTACATTCAATTTAATATATAATCACTACACATCATATCTACCTACATATATTCTGAAACACAAGTTTTAAACATATGTATCAAAACTTCACATCCGATTAAGTGTTAAGCTTAAAATACTTATTAACAGAGTTAAGAAAACTTGACAGGGTTTTCTGTGTCCTAGACTCTTGAGAAGTTCTCTCCCACATGTATTTCCTTATTTGTCCTGGCCAATTTCAGCTTTTTCTCTTGGAATGCTTCCTCCTTGAATGCATCTTGTTGGAAGCCAGTCATTATATCATAAAGCATTCCAAGCAACCACAAGGTTTTTTGAAGGGAATCAAGCCTCTGGTCAACACCGGTAATTGAACCCATAGTTGAGTCTAAGACTGCAGTTGCTCTAGCTTCCCAGCCAACAACCACATGGATCAGAAGAATAGCCCAATAAACCAATGGCATCTTACTGAGAGAGATTATCATTTTAATTCTTAACTTGTTCTTGTTTGGTCGCTAAGTCATGTCTGAGCCTTTGCAACCCCATGAACTGCAGCATGTTAGGTTTCCCTATCCTTCACTATCTCCCAGAGTTTGCCCAAACCCAAGTCCACTGACTCAGTGATGCCATCCAGCCATCTCATTCCCTATCACCTCCTCCTTTGCCTGCCCTCAATCTTTCCCAGCGTCAGGTCTTTTCTAATGAGTCAGTTTTTCCCATCAGGTGGCCAAAGTATTGGGGCTTCAGCATCAGTCCTTCCAAAGAATGAAGGTTGATTTCCTTTAGGATTGACAGATTTGATCTCTTTGCTATCCAAGGGGCTCTCAAGAATCTTCTCCAGCACCACAATTCAAAAGCATCAATGTTCTTCAGCACTGAGCCTACTTTATGTTCCAAATTTCACATCGGTATGTGATGACTGGAAAAACCATAGCTTTGACTTACTAACATTTGTTGGCAATGTGATGTCTCTGATTTTTAATATGATGTCTAAGTTTGTCATAGCTTTTCTTCTGTGGCTGCATTAAGTGTCCACATTGATTTTGGAGCCCAAGATAATGAAGTCTGGCACAATTATCACTGGGTCCCCACCCATTTGCCATCAAGTGATGGGACCAGATGCCGTGATCTTAGTTTTTTAGATGTTGAGGTTTTTGTCTTTTTTTTTTAAGCCTTCAGTATTTTTTTAATTAATTTATTTTTTATTGAAGGATAATTGTTTTACAGAATTTTGCTGTTTTCTGTCAAACCTCAACATGAATCAGTCATAGGTATACATATATTATTCCCTCCCTTTTGAAATTCCCTCCCATTTCCCTCCCCTTCCCACCCCTCTAGGTTGATACAGAGCCCCTGTTTGAGTTTCCTGAGCCATACAGCAAATTTCTGTTGGCTATCTTACATATGGTAATGTAAATTTCCATGTTACTCTTTCCATACACCTCACCCTCTCTTCCCCTCTTCCCATGTCCATAAGTCTATTCTCTATGTCTGTTTCTCCGTGGTTGCCCTATAATTAAATTCCTCAGTACCATTTTTCTAGATTCTGTATATATTTGTTAGAATATGGTATTGATCTTTCTTTTTCTGACTCACTTCACTCTGTATAATAGGTTCTAGGTTCATCGACATCATTAAAACTGACTCAAATGTGTTGCTTCATATGGTTGAGTAATATTCCATTGTGTGTGTGTGTGTGTGTGTGTGTGTGTGTGTGTGTGTGTATCACGACTTCTTTATCCATTCATCTGTTGATGGACATCTAGGTTGCTTCCATGTTCTAGCTATTGAAAATAGTGCTGCAGTGAACAATGGGATACATTTGTCTTTTTCCATTTTGATTTCTTCAGAGTATATGCCTAGGTGGGATTGCTGGGTCATATGGTGGTTTTATTCCTAGTTTTTCAAGGAATCTCCATACCAACTTCCATAGTGGCTGTATCAATTTACCTTCCCACCAACAGAGCAAGACTGTTCCCTTTACTCCACACCCTCTCCAGCATTTATTGTTTGTAGACTTTTTGATAAGGGCCATTCAGACCAGCGTGAAGTGATATCTCATTGTAGTTTTGACTTGCATTTCTCTCCTGGCTGTTCATTGGAAGAACTGATGCTGAAGCTGTAACTCCAATACTTTGGCCACCTCATGTGACAAGTTGACTCATTGGAAAAGACCCTGATGCTGGGAAGGATTGGGGGCAGGAGGAGAAGGGGATGACAGAGGACGAGATGGCTGGATGGCATCACCGACTCGATGGACATGAGTTTGAGTAAACTCCAGGAGCTGGTGATGGACAGGGAGGCCTGGCGTGCTGTGATTCATGGGGTCGCAAAGAGTCAGACATGACTGAGTGACTGAACTGAACTGAACTGAACAATGAGTGATGCTGAGCATATTTTCGTGTGTTTCTTAGCCATTTGTATGTCTTCTTTGTATAAATGTCTATTTAGGTCTTTTTTCCCACATTTTTATTGGGTTGTTTTTCTGGCATTGAGTTCTATGAGCTGCTTGTATATTTTGGAAATTAATCCTTTGTCAGTTGTTTCATTTGCTATTATTTTCTGCCATTCTGAGGGCTGTCTTCAGAATGGGTTCACCTTGCTTATAGTTTCCTCTGCTGTGCAAAAGCTTTTAAGTTTAAACAAGTCCCACTTGTTTACTTTTGTTTTTATTTCCATTACTCTAGGAGGTGGGTCTTAGAGGATCTTGCTTTGACCTATGTCATCGAGTATTCTGCCTATGTTTTCCTTTAAGAGTTTTATAGTTTCTGGTCTTACATTTAGGTCTTTAATCCATTTCTAGTTTATCTTTGTGTATGGTATTAGGAAGTGTTCTGATTTCATTCTTTTACATGTAGATGTCTAGTTTTCCCAACACCATTCATTGAAGAAGCTGTCTTTGTCCCATTGTATTGCCTCCTTTGTCAAAAATAAGGTGCCCATAGGTGGATGGATTGACTTCTGGGCTTTCTATCTTATTCCATTGGTCTATATTTCTGTTTTTCTGCCAGTACCATACCGTCTTTATGACTGTAGCTTTGTAGTATAATCTGAAGTCAGGAAGGTTGATTCCTCCAGCTCCATTCTTCTTTCTCAAGACTGCTTTGGCTATTTGGGGTTTTTTGTGTTTCCATATTAATTGTGAAATATTTTGTTCTAATTCTGTGAAAAATGCCATTGGTAATTTGAGAGGGATTGTATTAAATCTGTAGATTGCATTTGGTAGTATAGTCATTTTCACAATATTGATTTTTCCTACCCTGGAATCTCTCCATCTGTTTATGTCATCATTGATTTCTTTCATTAGTGCCATATAATTTTCTGTGTGCAGTTCCTTTTTCTCCTTAGGTAAGTTCATTCCTAGACATTTAACTCTTTTTGTTGCAATGGTGAATGGGATTGATTAATTTCTCTTTCAGATTTTTCATTGTTCATGTATAGAAGTGTCTGTGATTTCTATGTATTGATTTTGTATCCTGAAACTTTGCTAAATTCAGTGATTAGCTCTAGTAATTTTCTGATACTATCTTTAAGATTTTCTATGTGGAGTATCATGTCATCTGCAAACAGTGAGAGATTTGCTTCTTCTTTTCTGATCTGGATTCCTTTATTTATCTTCTCTGATTGCTGTAGCTAGGCCTTCCGGAACTGTATTGAATAATAGTGGTGAAAGTGGACATCCTGTCTTGTTTCTGATCTTAGGGGGAATGTGTTCAGTTTTTCACCATTCAGAATAATGTTTGCTGTAGGCTTACTCAAACTACCACACAATTGCACTCGTTTCACACGCTAGTAAAGTAATGCTCAAAAGTCTCCAAGCCAGGCATCAACAATACCTGAACCATGAACTCTCAGGTGTTCAAGCTGGTTTTAGAAAAGGCAGAGGAACCAGAAATCAAATTGCCAACATCTGCTGGATCATCAAAAAAGCAAAAGAATTCCAGATAAACATCTATTTCTGCTTTGTTGACTATGCAAAAGCCTTTGACTATGTGGATCACAACAAACTGTGGAAAATTCTTAAAAAGATGGGCATACCAGACCACCTGACCTGCCTCTTGAGAAACCTATATGCAGGTCAGGAAGCAACAGTTAGAACTGGACATAGAACACCAGACTAGTTCCAAATAGGAAAAGGAGTACATCAAGGCTGTATATTGTCACCCTGCTTGTTTTACTTACATGCAGAGTACATCATGAGAAGCGCTGGGGTGGAAGAAGCACAAGCTGGAATCAAGATTTCTGGGAGAAATATCAATAACCTCAGATATGCAGATGGCACCACCCTTATGGCAGAAAGTGAAGAGGAACTAAAAAGCCTCTTGATGAAAGTGAAAGAGGAGAGTGAAAAAGTTGGCTTAAAGCTCAACATTCAGAAAACTAAGATCATGGCATCTGGTCCCATCACCTCATGGGAAATAGATGGGGAAACAGTGGAAACAGTGGCAGACTTTATTTTCTTGGACTCCAAAATCACTGCAGATGGTGACTGCAGCCATGAAATTAAAACACGTATACTCCTTGGAAGGAATGTTATGACCAACCTAGACAGCATATTAAAAAGCAAAGACATTACTTTGCCAACAAAGGTCCATCTGATCAAGGCTATGGTTTTTCCAGTGGTCATGTATGGATGTGAGGGTTGGACTGTGAAGAAAGCTGAGAGCCAAAGAATTGATGCTTTTGAACTGTGGTGTTGGAGAAGACTCTTGAGAGTCCCTTGGACTGTAAGGAGATCCAGCCAGTCCCTCCTAAAGGAGATCAGTCCTGGGTGTTCATTGGCAGGACTGATGCTGAAGCTGAAACGCCAGTACTTTGGCCACCTCATGAGAAGAGTTGACTCATTGGAAAAGACCCTGATGCTGGCTGGGATTGGGGGCAGGAGGAGAAAGGGAGGACAGAAGATGAGATGGCTGGATGACATCACCGACTCAATGGGCATGAGTTTGAGTAAACTCTGGGAGTTTGTGATGAACAGGGAGGCCTGGCGTGCTGCGATTCATGGGGTTGCAAAGAGTCGGACACGACTGAGTGACTGAACTGAACTGAACTGATAGTTAGTTCTCTGGTAGTCTAGGGTCTTGGAGTCAGTGCTGCCACTCCAAGGGTTTAGGTGTTGATCTCTGGTCAGGAACAAAGATTCCATTAGTGGTTTGTTATGGCATTAAGGGAGAGTAAAACAAATATTCCAAAATGAGAAAGCAAAGATGAACCCCAGACCAATGGCAGTTACAAAATAAGGCAAATAATAATTAAAATAATGGAATATACACATATACATATACACCCATGAGCAAAGTGAAAACAGTCCAACAAAAATAACGTACAGTAGACTGATCTGGTGAACCAAGGAAATCAAAAAGTCTATTTACCAGTTAAGAACAAAACTAACTAAAGCACAAACTGGAAAACAAAACTAAAGCAAGGAGCCAAGTGGGGAATAAAGCAATGAAAACAAAACTAACATATGTTGAGAGGAAAGGAAAGAAAGAAAAGAAAGAAAAAAAGATATGCAAACTTAAATAGAGGTAGATGAAACCGATTTATATACATTAAAGATTAACTGCAAGGGGAAAAGAACAGTAGGAAAGGCAAATGAAGGAATAAATGTAGAAAAACATAATAGGTTTTAAACAATTAAAAATTAAAATAAAAAAAGTAAAGAAAAATAATGGAAGAAGAAAGAAAAAAGGGGAAAAAAAGGAAAACTACACAGACCTGCAAAACCCCAATTTAGAGGCAGAGGTTTATAAAAGCAATAGAATGTGTAACTGAATATACACATACATATACACCCATAAGCAAAGTCAAAACAGTCCAACAAAAATTAAGTACAATAGATTGACCCAGCAAACAAAGGAAACCAAAAATTATATCTACCAGAATAAAACTAATTACAGGAAAAACTGGGAAACAAAACTAAAGCAAGGTGCCAACTGAGGAATAAAGCAATGAAAATAAAAGTAGCAAATATATTGAGAGGAAAGGACAGAAAGAAAAGAAAGAAAGAATAGATATGCAAACTTAAATAGAGGTAGATAAAGAAGATTTATATGTTAAAGATTAACTGCAAGGTGGAAAGAACAGTAGGAAAAGCAAACAAAGGAATGAATGTAGAGAAAATAATAGGTTTAAAAAATTAAAAATTAAAATTAAAAAAGAGAAAAGAAAAAAAACAGAGGAAAACTCCACAGAACTCCAAAAGCTCAAAGTAGAGCCAGAAATTTATGACAACAATAAAAAATGTGACTGAGAGGAAAAAAAAAATGCTCTAAAGCTTAATTGGATTTCTTAGTGCCAGTAAAATCAACAACTGCAACAGAGGTGGAAAAAGAGGGGTAAAAAAAATCCAGAAGAGTCTACAGGGCAAGTAGGACCCTAGGGTCCTTCTCTGCAGTTCATTGTGTCAGGCCTTTGATGGGTCAGTCTTTCTATTGTTCAGCTGCCCATGCTGGTGTGTGGAGAAAGAGAGGCTATGGTGATGGCTCCACCCACTAAGCAAGACTCAGCAGTATCACCTGGCTTCCATGGCTTCCTGGCTATCCTCCACAGGCATTTCCAACCATGATCTCCTTCCTCACATCCCCTCGATCCATCTCTCCACAATCAACACCAGCCCTGGCACTGGGATTGCTCCACGATCCCTAAACTCCAGCTCCCAGCCACTGCCCCTTCCAGGAGGCCCGTGTTCCTGCCTGGCATATGTATGGCAGCAGCAAGGACTGTCTGAGTCTCATTCCATTTAGGCTGCCACAGATCAACTGTTTCACTCTCAGCCTTAAATGTTTCTCCTCTGACACAGACAATTGCCCTGCTGTGGGGATCGGACCCCTGCTTCAGTTCTCCCACCCACCGAGGCTAGGTCCAGTCCTACTAATACTCCTGTTTTTCCTCCTAGTTCCTTCATCCTACAGAGTTTTTCATGGGTCTATATATTCTTTTCCACTGGTCAGGTCCCCCTGGCATGTGAAATGAGCACAATTGTGTGGTAGTTTGAACATTCTTTGGCATTGCCTTTCCTTGGGATTGAAATGAAAACTGACCTTTTCCAGTCCTGTGACCACTGTTGCATTTTCTAAATTTGCTGACATATTGAATATAGCACTTTAACTGAGCCTTTATAGGAATTACTTAACAGGAATAGGGTGGTTGTTACACCACTGAAGCAACTCTTAAACATTGATTGCTTAAAAATTAATAGGAAAATATTTAAGGAAATTGCATTTTTATTTGCAGATTTTGTCTTTACATTCTTAGTTATCTTTTGCATTACAAAGTCTTTTTCAATTTTTTTTCTAAATTTATTATATATTCTCTAGCGGCCCTTTAATTTTTCAAAAAGTAGTATCTATTCTACCTTTATTACTAACATTGACTATCAAAGATTTTCCTAGCATCTTTCTTGTGGGTGATTATAACATTTTTGGAGTAACTGAAAAAGGCAATACAAACCAACAAACCAATGTCTTAATACCTTGAATTAATACATTACTTTTTAAAATTTTAAAAATTAAGAAAGTTATTACATCATGATAAAGTGTCTTCATATTCTTTTCTTCCTTATCTGATCACAAAGACAGCTATTAATTTAACCATTAATACAGAGAATAATAGTATTTATTTAAAGGTTACCACTTTGACAAAAAGAAAAGGCATAATCTGAAAAATACCCTTGAAGTTTTAAATGTTATATTTACTGATGTGAACATTGATTCTTTCTGGCCTTTTACTTTACTCCTGGCAATTACTTTTTAGGTTTCATATGGACCACTCAGAAACACACACAAAACAACAAAAAGCTTTGCTCTACCACCAACATAATTATAGCAATACCTATAGCTATTATAATCTATTATACTTATTGTTTGAATGTCCTTGACTATTTAAAACTGTAAAGAGCAAAGCTACAGCTGATCCAAAGCAAAATTCTAGTTTTAAAAAAAGTGCTTCGGTTTTTCCACCAATGACCAAGTAAATTTTTATTACTTATCTTTTTGTAGTATTTGCGGCCTTACATCACAGCATGTTTCCAGCTGTGCTAAGTGACACTTTAATGTATCTAAATCTGAATAAGACTTATTCTGTGCCCTTATTTGCTAGTCTTACCTGACCTTTTCCATTTGAGTTTGCAGTTGCATTATTACCACCATGCTGACAGCTCCGATTTGTTTCTTTATCTGTCATTTTCCCAACAACATTACATTAGTTCTTCAGATTGCCTAGTCTTTCTGCCAAATAATCCTAGTACCGGTTAGGTTTCTTTACAGAAACAAGGTGCTTAAACATAAATATCAGGGTTACCAAAACAATAAATATTTACAGTTTACTTCAACAAATATTTTAATATCTGATTTAAGTAATGTCATCAGATGGATTTACCTTTGCTTACTCAGTCAAATATCCAAGCAGATTACTTTTTAGGCTACTGAAACTGTGAGAAATTCTTACAGTAATTTAAAAATAGTTACTAACCGAAGTAGTCACGTATGGATGTGAAAGTTGGACTATAAAGAAAGCTGAGTGTCGAAGCATTGATGCTTTTGAATTGTCGTGTTGGAGAAGACTCTTGAGAGTTCCTTAGACTGCAAGGAGATCCAACCAGTCAATCTTAAAGGAAATCAGTCCCAAATATTCATTGGAAGGACTGATGCCGAAGCTGAAACTCCAATACTTTGGCCAACTGATGCAAAGAACTGACTCATTTGAAAAGACCCTGATGCTGGGAAGGGTTGAAGGTGGGAGGAGAAGGGGGCAACAGAGGATGAGATGGTTGGATGGCATCACTGACTTGAAGGACATTAGTTTGAGTAAGCTCAGTTTGGTGATAGACAGGGAAGCCTGGCATGCTGCAGTCCATGGTTTGCAAGGAGTCAGACACAACTGAGCAACTGAACTGAACTGAACCAAAATTTTCAAGTTTTGTTATCAAAGAATAGAGTTTGTTTCTTGTAATATACCAATAAATTATACATATTTAAGCATACTGAATATTTTCTCAAGTTTTCATAACTTGAAAGTTGTGTACTCAATTATGCAATTTTGTCATTATTTGTGCCATGTAATATCTATAAACAAAACCCAAAATTATATGTAGCAAATAAAATGCATGTAATAAATTACCAGGTAATCTTGTGAATCAGGAAATCAGATCTCTGAATGCTGAAAAACTGGTCACAATATTTCACACATACTATCATCTGTTAGTTTCTATGCATTTGTCTATATTAATTCCTTATAAGTTATATTTTGTATAAATAATGCATCAAATGAGATAGATTAATACTTTAAAGGAAATTTTTTATACAATTTATCCTTTGAATCATTCTGAAATTTGTGCAAAATAATTTAATATATTTATGGAGAAAGACATATTTTGATGTGTTTCTTTTAGTTTTTGCTATCAATTTGCCTCAGTATTTTGACTCCAAGTACCATAATATTTAAACATTGTATGTGTGTGTATTCAGGCATATCCAACTCTTTGAATCCCCAGGGATTGTAGCATGCCAGGTTCCTCTGTCACGTGGATTTTCCAGGCAAGAATACTGGAGTGAGTTCCTATTTCTTCCTCCAGGGGATCTTCCTGACTTAGGGATGGAACCTGTCTCTCCTGCTCGACAGGCATGGGGAGCCCCAAACACTGTATACAGAATGAATATTTTGTAGCATGGTTGCTTTTTTCTAAGTTCATGTATCTACTTACTGTCTATAGTTATTATTACTTGATTAGTGAAATCAAAATCATTGTATTTCTTAGATTATACTTATTGATCAAAGATCAGTTATAAATTTTATGTCGTAAAGTGTTAGTCACTCAATTGTGTCTGACTTTTTGTGACCCCCTGGAGCTGCTAGTTCCTCTGCCCATGGAATTCTGTAGGCAAGAATAATGGAGTGGATTGCCATTTCTTCTCCAGGGGCTCTTCCCAGCCCAGGGATCAACCTGGGTCTCCTGCATTGCAGGCAGATCTTTTACCATCTGAACCACCAGAGAAGCATTTTCTATAATATATGCATATATAATATATACATTAGTTCGTGTTACATATGATGTGGGTAACATAATTTATGTGCATATGTGCATACACATATGACTAGATCAATGGACATCATGAGAGTTGATATCCTTATTTGCTATTAGGGTAGTATCATTCTGTTTTTCACCATTAAATAAATTAAATTATTTAAATAAATAAATTATCTAAATAAAGTGGCAGCTGTGGATTTCTCATATGGCTTTTTATCTTGTTTAGGAGTTCCCTTCTAATTTGTATAAATCTTTGATCAGGAAGGGTTGTTGTATTTTACATACTTATCTTTTTAGTTCTAATCAATTGATCATTAAGTATTTCAGGTTGATCTGTAAGTATTTTATATTTTGAGATTATTTTGGTGGTATTATTTTTCTTAAATTCTGATTACCAAATGTTTGTTGGTAGTAAGTAGAATGAAAATGACTCTAATAAACTAACTTTATATTCTACAACATCACTAAATACAACTACTTGTTCTAGTGCATTTTTTATACCTTCCATTGGATTGTCTACACAGATAATCATATAGGTACCATGACACAGTTTAATGCTTTTCTTTCAAATCAGATGCTTGTTTTCTTTTTCTTGCTTTACTGCACTGGCTAAAATTCTAGTACATTGATGAATAGATGTGGTGAGAGCAGGCACCTTTTTCATATTATGATTTTAGGAGAAAAACATTCAGTTATTTATCATTTTGTATGATCTTAACTCACAGATTTTTTTTTTTTTTGTCATATAAAAGAAGGTCACTTCAAATTCTAGTGTGCTGAGATCTTTTATCAGGAATGAATGTTGGATTTTGAAAAATGTCTTCTCTACATATTTTGTGAGTAGCAAATGGTTTTTCTTGGTAAGTTTTCAACATAGTCAACTGTATTTTTCTTTGGTCAATTGTTATTTCTTGATTTTAAATGTTAAACAAACATACCAATTCTCTGGGAAATCCCAGTTCCAAATATATTTCCTTTTTATACATTGGTTCATTCAAGATATTAAGAATATCTTTAGAAATTTTTCAAAAGTATTATGAAGATATTGGTTTGTAGTCTACTTTTCTTGTTTGGTAGGTATCTGGGTGATTCTGACATTTTGGGATAACTTATAAAGTATTCCTTCCTCCTCATCTCTGGAAAAATTTGCATGTTTTTCATACTATTTATCCCTCAAATGCTTGGCAGTATCAACTGGTGGCAACATCTAGATGTGAAGTTTTCTTAGTATGAAGGATTCTGTTAAAATTTCAATTTCTATAGTAGATATGAGGCTACTCATGCTATATATTTTTTTCTTAGTAAGTCCATAGGTAGTTTGGATCTTTCAGGGAATTTCCCCATCTTATCTAAATGGTAGAACATATTCTTTAAAGTTGTTTGTAACATTTACTTATTATCCTTTAATGAATGTAAAATCAATGCTGTTTCTTATGCCTTATGTAGGCTCTCTAGTCCTGGAGTTTTCTTTGTTGGAAAGTTTTCATTATTGATTCAAATTTCAAACTGTTTATTGACCTGTTTATATTTTCTGTTTGTCCTGATTCAATCTTAGGAAACTGTACATTTCTTGGAAATTATCTATTTTTTCTAGGTAAATTTATTTACTTCTCTGATCTCGTGTTTTTCCTTGTACTAATTTTGGGTTTCTTCTTCTTTTTCTAGTTCCTTTAAGTTTAAGGTTAGATTGTTTAGATTTTTCTTGTTTCCTGATGTAAGGTTTTATTGCTATTAACATCTCTCTTAAAATGGCTTTCTCTTTTTGTCTCATAGATTTTGGACCCTTTTGTTTTCTTTTTCACTTGCCTCCATGTTTTCTTTTGTCTTGTTTTGTTTTTAATTTTGTCTTTGATTTCTTCAGTAACTTATCAGTTGTTTAGTAGTATACTGTTTAGCCTCTGCATGTTTGTGTTTCTTGCAGGTTTTTTTTTTTCCCTTGTAGTTGAATTCTAATCTCACATTGTTGATATGTTTAAATCTAGTGAGACTTGTTTTGTGGTCCAGTATTCACCTGTCATAGAGGTCTCCATGTACACTGCATATTCTGCTGCATTTGGATGGACTGTTTTATATACATCTATTAATTTTTCCTGATGTAATGTGTCATTTAAAATCGGTTGTATTGACTTTCTGTCTGGATGATCTGTCCATTGACATAAGTGGGGTATTAAAATTCTTAGCTATTATTGTGTTACTGTCAATTTGTCAATGTTTGTTAATAAATTGCTTTAAGTATGTAGGTGTACTTTTTGGGGTTTGTATATATTTACAGTTGTTGTATCTTCCTGTTGGGTTGATCCTTTTATCATTATGCCATGTCTTGCTTTGTCTTTGTCTTTTGCTATTGTTCTGGAGTCTATTTTGTCTTTTAACTATTACTGTTCTAGTTTTCTTTCATTTCCATCTTGAATAATGTTTCCCGTTCCCCATTTTCAATGTGTGTATCTTTAGATCCAAAGTGAATGTCTTGTAGAAAGCATATTTATGGGTCTTGTTTTTTAATCCAATCAACCACTTTGTCTTCTGATTGGAGAATTTCATCCATTTACACTTAAAGTAATTATTGATAGGTGTTGTACTTTTGTTAATTGTTTTGTGACTGGTTTTATAGTTTTGTTTCTTTCTCTCTCTTTTTTTTTTTTTTTTCTGTCTTCCATTGTGTTTTGATAGTTATTCTTAGTGGTGTTTGGATTCTTTACTCTTTCCTCTGTGTATCTACCATATATTTTCAGTTTGTTTTTACCATGATATATAGATAGATAGATATCTCCTTAAATTTTACTTTGCCCACATATTTAATGTTTTGGGTGTCATATTTTACATTTTCTATGTATCCCTTTACTACTTATTGTAAATAAAGATGGTATTACTACTTTTGTCTTTGTAAATATTTATATTACTACTGGCTTTATAAATAGTTGTTCTACTATACTTACTGTATTTTGTCTTTAACAGTGAGACTTTTTTCTTTCATAATTTTTGTTTATCTAGTTGTAGTCTTTTATTCTGCTTAGAGAAGCCACAGTAACATTTCTTGTAAAGTTGGTTTAGTGCTGCTGAACTCATAGCTTTTGCTTGTCTATAAAAGCATTTCTCCTTCCATTCTCAATGAATTCTGAATTGAATTCTTAATTCAGAATACTCTATAGCCTTTCTGGGTTGTGTATTTTTATTTGTGGGTTTTTTCCTTTCATCACTTTCATGCAGTTTATGCTGAAAAGTTGGCTGATAGTCTTTTGGGAATTTCCATATATGTTACTAGTTGCTTTTCTCCCACTGCTTTAAGAGTCTCTATCATTAATTTTTGCAATTTTAATTATTATGTGTTTGATGTGGAGATCTTTGGTTTCATCTTGTTTGGTTCTCTAAGTGCCTCCTGGGCTAATTATACTGTTGATTCCTTCTAGCATAGTTTAAAATTTCAGTTAAAGTATTCCTTAGCTCTGTTTGGGTCTTGGTTGAGCTAGTGGTGAAGAATCCATCTGCAGTGCAGGAGACCTTGATTCAATCCCTGGGTCAGGGAGATCCCTTGGAGAAGGGAATGACAACCCATCCCAGTATTCTTGCCTGGTGTATCCAATGGACAGAGGAGCCTGGAGGGCTGCAGTTCATGGGGTTGTAAAGAGTTGGACACAACAGGCAATTTGGCTCCCCCAAAAGCAATCTTCTGTATTTTCTGCCTCTTTATTAAGCATTTTGTTATTCTCCTGGGTTCATTAAGCATCTTTTAAATCATTTCCTTGAACTGTTTATCAGGTGGATTGCTTCACTCCATTTCAATTTGTTTTTTCTTCTAGGGTATTGTCTTATCTCTTAATGTGGAACATATTCTTCTTTTCCCTCATTCTCTGTTTATTTTTATGTATAAGGAATTAAGTTACATTTCTCAATTTTGGAGGAGTGGTTTTATGTAGCAGATGTACAATGGGACCCAGCAACACACTCTCCTCTGTTCATCATAGATTTCTGCTCTAGTGTGCCCCCATGTAGGCTGCACGGGCCCTTCTGTTGTGACAGGGCTGACTACAGTGGGCACAGTTGTATGCTGGTTGCTCCCTGGCCCAGTCGGTTCCCAGACCCTCCCTCAAGTAGTGACTGCCAGTCCTCTGGTGGGCAAGAACTGATCCGCAAACAGCTGGCTGCGGTTCTGGTTGTCTTGGGGCTGCTACTAGCCTGCTAGTGGATGGGTTAAGTCACTGCCACTAATAGGCTAGAGGGAGGACTCCAAAATGGTGCTTTCTAGCACCAGTGTCCCTGTAGTAGAATGAGCCTACCAAAATTGCTGCCATAAACGTTTGTGTCCCCAGGAGGAGTCCTGATTGCCTCCTGCTTCTCCAGGGGACTCTTCAAGATCAGCAGGTGTTTCTGACCCAGACTCCTTTCAAATTACTACCTCTGTGCTAGGATCAGAGGATGTGAGAATTGCATATGCCCTTTAAGAGTGGAGTTTCTGTTTAGCACAACACTCTAGCTCCCTCATATGAAAGCCTTGCTGGCCTTCAGGGCAAGATGTTCTGGGGGCTCAGCTTCTTAGTACAGGACCCTGGGGTTAGAAGCCCAATGTGGGACTTGGATCCCTCACTCCTTGGGAAGAACCACTGCAATTGTGATTATCCTTTGTTTGTGAGTTGCCAGTTTGAGGATGTGGTCTTGACTATACCACATCTCTGCCCCTTTTACTTATATTATTGTGGTTCCTTCTTTATATCTTTAACTGTGGAGAATCTTTTCTGCTAGTTTTTAGGTTATTCTCATATATAGGTGCTCTGAAAATAGCTGTAATTGTGGTGTGCCCACAGGAAAAGGTAAACTCAGGGTTTACCTACTCCCCTGTATTGGACACATTTTCAGTTTTCTTATTATTGAATTTTCTAAAAAAATAATTAAAAGTTGAAGTATTTTAGAGTTAAGAAATAGTGTGCTTCAAAATCACCATAAATTGACAATGAATTAGCATCAAAAATATAAAAAAAATTGTATAAATCAAAATTTAAAAATACAACAGTAAAATGAGCGAAACTTGAGAAGTTATTTCATGAAATAGAAAACATTTCATGAAATGAAATATATTTGATTAAATATAGAAACATTTAGCTTCAGTTCAGTTCAGTCGCCGAGTCGTGTCCAACTCTTTGCAACCCCATGAACTGCAGCACCCCAGGCCTCCCTGTCCATCACCACCTGGCACCTACTGACCTGGGGAGTTCATCTTTCAGTGTCCTATCTTTTTGCCTTTTCATACTGTTCACAGGGTTCTCGAGGCAAGAATACTGAAGTGGTTTGCCATTCCCTTCTCCAGTGGACCACATTCTGTCAGACCTCTCCACCATGACCCGTCTGTCTTGGGTGACCCCACATGGCATGGCTTAGTTTCACTGAGTTAGAGAACGCTGTGATCTGTGTGATTAGATTGGCTAGTTTTCTGTGATTGTGGTTTCAGTCTGTCTGCCCTCTGATGCCCTCTCTCAGCGCCTACCATCTTACTTGAGTTTCTCTTACCTTGACTAAAATGAGATAAAATTTTAATCCCATTCAGCTGACAAAAATGAGTACATTTGTGAAACTAAATGTTGGTGAAACTATAGATCCCCATGAATTTTGTATACTACATCACTGATAGAAGTATAAATTGGTGTAGACACTTAGGAAAACAATTTGATCTCATAAAGTTGAACATGTGTATAATTTACATGGAATGCCACCCTTTGGTTTATGATTTATAGAAATTATTGGTTATGTGGTACAGTACACATGCATAAGAATGTTCATCACATTGTTTATAATAGCAAGAAATATAAGCAAAAACCAAAAACAGTTTAGTGTCCATCTAAAATATCCTTGCCATGAATTGGCTTGGTGTTTTGGCAAACACACTTGCATGATGACACATAGATTTTAAATTATGGGTTAAGTGCAAAGTTTATGACCTACATAAAGTACTTCAGAAGATACCACACTGAGGGGCATTTTAATTAGGTCTTCTTAACTCTTTAGTGTCTAACAGTGGAGGAGAAGGGGACAACAGAGGATGATATGGTTGGATGGCATCACTGACTCAATGGACATGGATTTGAGTACACTCTGGGAGTTGGTGATGGACAGCGAGGCCTGGTGGGCTGCGATTCATGGGGTCGCAAAGAGTTGGACACGACTGAGCGACTGAACTGAACTGAGTAATATGTCATTATTTAGTCTGAGTCATATGACATTTCCTGTAAGAAGGATAATATTTGGATGACTTAAAATATTTATTCAAGCTTAAAAACACAATTTGGATGTTAGTGAAGATGTATTTTACTTGACCTCTTTAAAAAGTATCCAGAGTTTACATTGCTTTGCTATCTTCACCATCCTGACTACAAATAGACAAGCAAAGATTTGTGTGCGGGTGACAACTAATCACAATTACAGTACCTCTTAAACACATTTGGTATTTATCAATTATTATGAAGAAATTAGCAGTAATTAATTTCATATGGAATTAACAAAATATTTCATGAAATTGGCTTAAATATATGTCTATTTTATTTTCTTTTTTCCTAAATTTCCTCTTTAATTTTTTTTTTTCCTTTCATGGAGCACTTAATTGTGAACTTACTGTTAGATATTATAAAAATAGAAGATTCTGACTTGTAAGTCAATTTTTATTATCTAATCACTTTATAAATTCTATAATTATTGTACTTATCTAAACCAGACTAAAAACAATAACATATTCTTTATCTCTGTATGGACAGAACACCACTATTAAAATCACATTTATTAAAGCAGTCATGAAAAAAACTATCTTGTAAGGTGGGAAGATGAATGAGTTTAGGATTAGTCTTACTTCAACTCCTCTCCCCTTATCCATCTCCTTCAGCCAGTGACGAGCAAAGCTTTCAGTACTGGATTACCAGTGTCAGGTACCCTAGAAGAATTGTATGCTGAGGGATTTGAAAGTAGTAAATGTATGATGTGCCAAGCAAATAATTGACTTGCGAAATACAAGCAAGTAGTTGTGGTAGAAAGAAAACCATGTTATCAGAAGAATAAAAGCATGATACAATTGTATCTCCAGTTACATTGGCTGCAGTGTTGAGGACAGTAACACTTCCTTTTATAACAAATGCCTACTACAAACAAATATTATGTAAAAATGAAAATAACTTCTGAATTTTTTAAGATTTTTTCTTTTATGCTATCTGTATTATAGTCTAAATGATAAAATTTGATGTTTATAAGAGGATATATTTGCTTTTTGTTTTAAAAAATATTGATTTGATTTTTATTATAAATTCTACATTGGAATTCAGGTCTCTACTAATTAAAAATTTTTAAATGTCATTCAGTGAGCACTAAAACTAAAATAAGGCTTATATTTGGAAAATCATAAAAATAGCATGTACATAGAATTCTTATGTTCCCTTATCCATGGATGACATGAACATTTCATAATTAAGTTTCTCATGCAATAACTTGGCAAGGTGAGGGTGTCTATTTACTTAATATCCTTACGGATATTGTGTAAGTTTTTATTTAATAGCATTGCCCAGAAATAAGAGAGCTGATAGGGTGCAGTTTTATTGTCTTTCAGTGACAAATTAATACAGTTCATGGTATTAAGTTTCTATAATTAAGAAATATATAAACAATTCCCTTTGTTTAAAATTTATCAAAGAAATAAAATATCTGAAGACGTTTCCAAAGAAAATTGTATTAATGAACATAATGAGAGCTTTCACATGCAATAGATATTAAATATATAATTAAATACATCATGTAGTAAAGTGTTTATTAGATATTATGCTGTCTTCCTTATAATTTTTTTCTTAAAACTGTGTGTACACCTATTTGCTATAGCACTAATGCACTAGTACTTGATATAGCAAAAGTTATTACAGACTTATTACTATGTGCAGATCATGAAAAGTAAATAGATTGGTAGGACATTTTCATTACTGTTAAATGACTTACAATTACTCTATAATAATTACTCTAGAGTAACATTTACCATTAAATAAGTAAATATTGAGAACATAAATTCAGGTATAACAATTTTTTTTCTGTGTGTGCTGATGAAGGAAAAAGTCCATTCTGCCTGTATTGTTTCATTGAGGAGGTAGTATTTGGTGGTGGCCTTGAAAGATAGTAAACATGCCATTATGTGGCAAATATAGAAAGGAACACAGGAAAAAGTAGTAAATAAAGTGTATAAACAAACAATTGCCTAGTCACAGTGTCTCTTATATAGAAAAGACTAAATAAGAGTAATCTCATCCTAAAATGAAAGTTTAACAAAAACTGCGGACAATTTCATTTTCTTTTAAATGAGCTAATGAAGTAGTTGTCGATTGTGTCTGACTCTTTGCAGTGCCATGAACTGCAGCCCACGGGCTTCTCTGTCCATGGAATTCTCCAGTTAAGAATATTTGGAGTGGCTGGTTATTCCCTTCTCCAGGGAATCTTCCCAACCCAGGTATTGAAGCAGGGTCTCCTGCATTGCAGGTAGATTCTATACCATCTGAGCCACTAGGGAAACCCATGTATAGATGTGAGAGTTGGATCCATAAAGAAACCTGAGTGCTGAAGAATTGATGCTTTCACGCTGTGGTGTTGGAGAAGACTCTTGAGAGTCCCTTGGACAGCAAGGTGATCAGAACAATCAATCTTAAAGGAAATCAACCCTGAATATTCATTAGAAGGACTGATGTTGAAGCTGAAGCTCCAATACTTTGGTCACCTGTTGCAAAAAGCCTACTCACTGAAAGAAACCCTGACGCTGGGAAAGATTGAGGGCAGGAGGAGAAGAGGGCAACAGAGGATTAGATGATTGGATGGCATCACTAACTCAATGGATGTGAGTTTGAGCAAGCTCCAGGAGATAGTGAAGGACAGCAAGGCCTGGCGTGCTGCAGTTCATGGGGTATCAAAGAGTCACTCACAACTGAGTGACTGAACCACAGAACAAAAAATATAATTTATCCTAGTAATATTTAAGTGTGTATTATTTAGCAACAGAACAAGAGAAGATTTATTCATGCATTTAATTTTGTGTATTGAATCAATAATAGGGAAAAAGTTTGCTGACAATTACCAAACAGTGGGAAAAAAGTCATAGGCTTTGAAAAAAGTTTGTCAGGTAAAATTAATGAAACAAAAGTAATTTGGGGATGAATATAATTAATAATGATTTATTTTGCTGGTTTTTAAATATATTTTCTCAGGCCTCAAATTTGAGTTTGAATGCATAATTTACATCTTAAGCTGTTTAACAAATTCTTTAGGCTGGTTCAGTTTTCTGCAGTATAAGATATCTGCTTCATTACCTCAATTTTATTGATTGCCATGTTCTTTTTGTCTGAAAGCATTATCTCCTGTTTATAAGTAACAAGATAATAAATTGATTCATTTTCTTTCATTATTTTAGTTATCCACAAGTAATTTTGTACAAATGATATGTACCAGGTAATAATCATGAATATGCTGGAAATATATCTCTCATATGGAAACATGCATATCCACTAATCAAAATAAAAAGCAACAAATTAATATATAAATAATCATATATGGAAATAAATATTAAGATAGTAATAAATGGCAAAGAGGGAAAAACGTTATTTGAAAACTACTCGCTGGAAGGGATGCCAACAATAAGTACAGAAACTAGATATACTTCATGGCGAGTGATTACAGTGAATCAGCATGAAAATATCTGGCAGAACATTTGAGGACAACACTGTCCAGTGGGACATTTGGCAAGGGTGAAAATGTTCAAAACGTGCTGTCTAAAATGGAAGCCAGTAGTAATGTGTAACGATTGGCATTAGTAATATGGCAATTCGGCTGAGTAAATAAATTTTAATTTTTTAAATTAATTTAAAATCAAATTGCCACAAGTGGTTGGTAACTACTCTACTGGAAAAATACGACTATGGTTCTCAGGAATAATAGCTTTTTGGGTGGGAATTGGTTTGCTAAATTTGAGCAAGAGAAGGAAGATCAATATTAGTAATGTACAGTGAGCATGTTTCCAAACACAAGTTTGGAAAAGAATAGGACACATCTGACAGAGCATTCTAAGCCATGCTGGAAAAATTGCTTTTAGACATAGAGAAAAGACTTACGGACTCAGTGGAGGAAAGAGAAGGTGGGATGAATTGAGAGAAGGGTATGGAAACACATATAATACCGTATGTAAAACAGATAGCAAGTGGGAATTTACGGTGTGACACAGGGAGCTCAACCCAGGGCTCTGTGACAACTTAGGGGGTGGGGTAGGGTGGGAGAGGGGAGGGGGTTCAGGAGGGAGGGGACATATGTGTACCTCTGCTGATTCATGTTGGTGTATGGCAGAAACCAACACAATATTGTAAAGCAATCATCCTCCAATTAAAAAGAAATAGAAAAAGGAGTATGCTTTTATTTTGATTGAGATAGCGACAGATGTTTTAAAAATTAATTTTATTGAAGTGTAAGACCTACAGGAACCATTGTAAGGCAGAGGAACCAGAGATCAAATTGCCAACATTCATTGGATCATGGAGAAAGCACGAGAATTCCAGAAAATATCTACTTCTGTTTCATTGACTGTGCAAAAGTTTTTGACTCTGTTGAACACAACAAACTGTGGAAAATTCTTCAAGAGATGGGAATACCAGACCCATCTTACCTGTCTCCTGAGAAACCTCTATGCAGGTAAAGAAGCAACAGTTAGAATCTTACTGAAACAACGGACTGGTTCAAAATTGGGAACGGAGTAAGACAAGGCTGTATATTGTCTCCCTGTTTAAGTAACTTATATTTGGAGTGCTGTTCTGTGCTAAGTCGCTTCAGTCATGTCCACCTCTTTGTGGCCCGATGGACTGTGGCCCACCAGGTTCCTCTGCCCATGTGGGTTCTCCAGGCAAGAATACTGCAGTGGGTTGACATGCCCCCCTCAGGGGATGTTCCTGACCCAGGGATCAAACCCGTGTCTCCTGCATTGGCAGGCGGGTTCTTTACCACTAGCGCCACCTGGGAAGCATCGTCCCTTAGTGTCTCTTCGCTGGTTCCATGAGCCAGTATATGCATTTCCTCAGGACACAGGCCCCATCTCATCTCCCCTCAATATGACTACATCATATGTGCAGTACATCATGCGAAATGCCAGGCTGGATGAGTTAGTTACAAAGTGGAATCAGGATTGCTGGGAGAAACCTCAGCAATCTTAGATATGCAGATGATGCCACTTTAATGGCAGAAACAAAAAGAAATAAAGAGCCTCTTGATGAGGTGAAGGAGGAGAGTGGCTAAAAACTCAACGTTAAAAATGAACTAGGATCATGGCATCCTGTCCCAGGAAAAAGTGGAAGCAGTGACAGATTTTCTTTTCTTGAGCTCCAAAATTACTAGAGCCATGAAATTAGAAGATAGTTGCTTCTTGGAAGGAGTGACAAACCTAGACAGCATATTCAAAAGCAAAGACACCACTTTGCTGACAGTTTTATAGTCAAATCTATGGTTTTTCCAGTAGTCCTGTGCAAATGTGAAAGTTGGACCATAAAGAAGGCTGATTACTGAAGAATTGATGCTTTTGAATTGTGGTATTGAATAAAACTCTTGAGAGTCCCTTGATAGCAAGGAGATCAAACTAGTCAATCCTAAAGGAAATCAACCCTGAATATTCATTGGAAGGACTGATGCTGAAGCTCCAAAACTTTGGCCACTTGATGCAAACAGCCAACTCATTGGAAAAGATCCTGATCCTGGGAAAGATTGAGGGCAGGAGGAAAAAAAGGGCTACAGACGTTGAGGTGGTTGGATGGCATCACCGACTAAATGGATATTAGTTTGAGCAAACTCTGAGATATAGTGATGGAGCAAAGCCTGGCATGCTGCATTTAATGGGGCCACAAAGAGTCTGACTTGACTTAGCAACTGAACAAGATATATATAATAAACACGTGTCTCTTAGAATCAGGGTTCATTTTCAATAAAGTAAAACCACTGACTATTTTTTTTCCCATTTATTTTATTAGTTGGAGGCTAATTACTTTACAATATTGTAGTGGTTTTTGCCATACATTTTACATGAATCAGCCATGGATTTACATGTATTCCCCATCCCGATCTCCCCTCCCACCTCCCTCTCCACCCGATTCCTCTGGGTCTTCCCAGTGCACCAGGCCGGAGCACTTGTCTCATGCATCCAACCTGGGCTGGTGATCTGTTTCACCCTAGATAATATACATGTTTCGATGCTGTTCTCTTGAAACATCCCACCCTCGCCTTCTCCCACAGAGTCCAAAAGTCTGTTCTGTACATCTGTGTCTCTTTTTCTGTTTTGCATATAGGGTTATCGTTATCATCTTTCTAAATTCCTTATATATGTGTGAGTATACTGTATTGGTCTTTATCTTTCTGGCTCACTTCACTCTGTATAATGGGCTCCAGTTTCATCCATCTCATTAGAACTGATTCAAATCTATTCTTTTTAATGGCTGAGTAATATTCCATGGTGTATATGTACCACAGCTTCCTTATCCATTCATCTGCTGATGGGCATCTAGGTTGCTTCCATGCCCTGACTATTATAAATAGTGCTGTGATGAACATTGGGGTGCACGTGTCTCTTTCAGATCTGGTTTCCTCAGTGTGTATGCCCAGCAGTGGGATTGCTGAGTCATATGGCAGTTCTATATCCAGTTTTTTAAGAAATCTCCACACTGTTTTCCATAGCGGCTGTACTAGTTTGCATTCCCACCAACAGTGTAAGAGGGTTCCCTTTTCTCCACACCCTCTCCAGCATTTATTGCTTGTAGACTTTTGGATAGCAGCCATCCTGACTGGCGTGTAATAGTACCTCATTGTGGTTTTGATTTGCATTTCTCTGACAATGAGTGATGTTGAGCATCTTTTCATGTGTTTGTAGCCATCTGTATGTCTTCTTTGGAGAAATGTCTGTTTAGTTCGTTGGCCCATTTTTTGACTGGGTCATTCATTTTTCTGGAATTGAGCTGCAGGAGTTGCTTGTATATTTTTGAGAATAATCCTTTGTTGCTTCGTTTGCTATCATTTTCTCCCAATCTGAGGGCTGTCTTTTCACCTTGCTTATAGTTTCCTTTGTTGTGCAAAAGCTTTTAAGTTTCATTAGGCCCCATTTGTTTATTTTTGCTTTTATTTCCAATATTCTGGGAGGTGGGTCATAGAGGATCCTGCTGTGATTCGGAGAGTGTTTTGCCTATGTTCTCCTCTAGAAGTTTTATAGTTTCTGGTCTTCCATTTAGATCTTTAATCCATTTTGAGTTTATTTTTGTGTATGGTGTTAGAAAGTGTTCTAGTTTCATTCTTTTACAAGTGGTTGACCAGTTTCCCCAGCACCACTTGTTAAAGAGGTTGTCTATTTTAAACAGAAAGAATGACTATCAGGTCAGTTCAGTTCAGTCACTCAGTCATGTCTGACTCTTTGTGACCCCATAAATCGCAGCACGCCAGGCCTCCCTGTCTATCACCAACTCCTGGAGTTTACTCAAACTCATGTCCAATGAGTCGGTGATGCCATCCAGCCATCTCATCCTGTAGTCCCCTTTTCCTCCTGCCCCCAATCCCTCCCAGCATCAGGGTCTTTTCCAATGAGTCAACTGTTCGTATGAGGTGGCCAAAGTACTGGAGTTTCAGCTTCAGCATCAGTCCTTCCAATGAACACCCAGGACTGATCTCCTTTAGGATGGACTAGTTGGATCTCCTTGCAGTCCAAGGGACTCTCAGGAATCTTTCCAACACCATTTTTCGGTGCTCAGCTTTCTTCACAGTCCAACTCTCACATCCATACATGACCACTGGAAAAAACCATAGCCTTGACTAGATGGACCTTTGTTGGCAAAGTAATGTCTCTGCTTTTGAATATGCAATCTAGGTTGGTCATCACTTTTCTTCCAAGGAGTAAGCGTCTTTTAATTTCATGACTGCAATAACCATCTGCAGTGATTTTGGAGCCCCCCAAAACAAAGTCTGCCACTGTTTCCCCATCTGTTTCCAATGAAGTGATGGGACCAAATGCCATGATCTTAGTTTTCTGAATGTTAAGCTTTAAGCCAACTTTTTCATCCTCCTCTTTCACTTTCATTAAGAGGCTTTTTAGTTCCTCTTCACTTTCTGCCATAAGGGTGGTGTCATCTGCATATGTGAGGTTATTGATATTTCTCCTGGCAATCTTGATTCCAGCTTGTGCTTCTTCCAGCCCAGCATTTCTCATGATGTACTCTGCATATAAGTAAAATAAGTGGGGTGACAATATACAGCCTTGACGTACTCCTTTTCCTATTTGGAATCAGTCTGTTGTTCCATGTCCAGTAGTAACTGTTGCTTCCTGACCTGCATATAGATTTCTCAAGAGGCAGATCAGGTGGTCTGATATTCCCATCTCTTTCAGAATTTTCCACAGTTTATTGTGATCCACACAGTCGAAGGCTTTGGTATAGTCAATAAAGCAGAAATAAATGTTTTTCTGGAACTCCCTTGCTTTTCTGATGATCCAGCGGATGTTGTCAATTTGATCTCTGGTTCATCTGCCTTTTCTAAAACCAGCTTGAACATCTGGAAAATCATGGTTCACGTATTGCTGAAGCCTGGCTTGGAGAATTTTGAGCATTACTTTACTAGTGTGTGAGATGAGTGCAATTGTGTGGTAGTTTGAGCATTCTTTGGCATTGCCTTTTTAGGTAAATTTACCGGGAGGCAAATAAGTCTTGGAAGCCCGTATTTGTACTGATTGTAAGACTTTGGGAGAGGAGTTTGCATTACATTCTCATTGTCAAATATCTTTTTTTTTTTCCAAATAGTATATATTTTAGTATATATTTTAATTCTGTTGCCCCTCTCTGTAGTCCCTTCTTTCCCCTCCTTGAATATAGAGATCTATCTATGGAAAAGCTGAATTTAAGACACTAGAATTTAGCTTTAGTGTGATATATTTATGTGGTTAATTTCAAGTTAAATTACTACTAACTCTTCTAGTTTAGCAATGGCTTCTAAGAACAGTCCTGTTACCACACTATGAAAGTGCAGGGTCAGTATTTATATCAGGATATGAATAAGTACTATGGTTTCTTTCACTACAAAAATGTCAGTAACAAGCTAAAACAATGGTTGAAACATAGAGGCCCGGAAATCTTTCAGTCATTGTGTGTAAAAGCATGATTGGGATTTGTTTCTCATCAACTGTAAACAAAAAAGTTCTCTCCTGTCAGAAATATACTTGATAATACAACTTTTAAAATTATAAATGCTATGTGCATGTTTGTATAAGTTAGATTATATACACATATATCTAAGAGTTGGACACAACTGAGTGACTTCACTTTCACTTTTCACTTTCATGCATTGGAGAAGGAAATGGAAACCCACTCCTGTGTTCTTTCCTGGAAGATCCCAGGGATAGGGGAGCCTGGTGGGCTGCCATCTATGGGGTCGCACAGAGTTGGACACGACTGGAGCGACTTAGCAGCAGCAGCAGCAGGATACATTTTTAGGGCTTCCCTGATGGCTAAGATGGTAAAGAATCTGCCTGCAATGCAGGAAACCCAGGTTCGATCCTTGGGTTGGGAAGATCCCCTAGAGGAGGAAATGGCTACCCACTCTAGCATATTCTAGCCTGGAGAATTCCATGGACAGAGGAACCTGGCAGCTACAGTCCATGGGATTGCAAAGAGTCAGACACAACTGAATGACTAATACACACACACATTATATATATCATAATTTAACACTTTCAATTAAAAAAAAAAGTTGTCTATCTTGAAGACTAAAGAGTATTATGATATTCAGTGTAGCTGAGGATGGTAAATAATACCTCTTTGCTGGTGATTTGTACCATAAATTACCACAATCTTTCTGCCAGATAGTATGTTAATGCTCTTAATATTACTATAGAAATAGAAGAGCAAGAATGAGAGAATTTAATGATACAGTAAAACCTTGCACAAAACTTTGTGGCACATTTTTATATATATCACATATATATATATCACTTATATCACTTTACATATATATATATCACATTCTTTACATATATATCACATTTATGTATAGATACCATATATATACACATAAATTCTTTTTTAATGGAATTTGTTCAAAACAGAATTTAAAAGAATTTCAAAACTCCTGTTTGTGGGGGCACAAAGCTATAGCAGTAATACAGTGGCTATATCTTTATGTGAAATTATGCTGCATGCATATAGCTACCAAAAAATTATTCAAAGAGCCATTCTAGAAATTTCTCTTTGTCTGTTATGTCTATAGAAATATTAAAAAGTTAATGTCACAAGAAGTAATCAAAATGTGTGCTTCCAAAAATAAAGACAATATTTACATGTATTAAGTGCTTAAATTTTCTTAAAAATTATTTTTTTCTATACTTGGTTATGATCTTTGTACTTGTTAGCTTTTAATGTTTATAATTTCTGGTTTTATCTTATTCTAAGTAATTTACTTTCATACTTAATTTCATGTATATAATTTTATATTTTCTTAATAAGTGTCTCACAAATCATATGTATGTTAGTTCCATGAAACATATATCCACCCATGAATAAAAAGAGTAAGTTATTTCAATATAGTTAGGACTGAAAAAATAATCTAAGTAGTCTCAGCTTTCAAGGAAAGACTCCCAGAAAAAGCCACAGGGATGACTGAGATGAAAGATAGTCACTACATTTGCTACCTCAGTCACTACTGAGATGAAAGGTAGTCAGTATATTTGTATTCAGTGGATACATAACCAGGAAGCTTCCATTGTGACTGTCACCCTAAATAACACCCCATCAAGGCTGCAATTTAGGGATCAGGAGCTGCTGCTCCCACTCCCGCAATTGCCTCTTTAGACTCATAATGCTTGTGACCTGACCTTGGAACACTGCTGCAGAAAAACTCAATGTTTCCATGGTCAGATGGATGGTAGAAAAGAGCTGAGACAGCACGGGGCTGACCTCTGCCTCAACTCTGCTTTCCAAGTAACCCGTCTCTTTGCCAGATCCTAATTTCCATGAAGAGTAGCCTGCAAGACATTCTGGGAAATGTCATTTTTAGCTTTTCATCCTGCTTGGTATAGACAGACATATTATAGAAATTTACACTCATTGTCAGTCTGAGGTTCTCCTGTCTATTAAATATTAATATTCTCATTTAATTCTATTGAGAGGTCATAATTTCTGATGATACTTATCAGATAGGTAAAGAATCTGCCTGCAATGCAGGAGACACAGGAGACATGGGTTCAATTCCTGGGTTGGGAAGATCTCCTGGGGAAGGGAATCTTAATCACTCTAGCATTCTTGTCTGAAAAGTCCCATAGACAGAGGAGCCTGGTGGACTACAGCCCAGTGGATCACCGAGAGTCAGACATGACTGAGCACACCATCTCAATTTGTCTCCTGGCTCTGGACCCTTAATATCATTTCTGAAGGGGGCCTATTAGTTTGCTTGCACTGCCATAACAAAACAACAAAGGTTGGGTGGCTTAAACAACAGAAGTTGATTTTCTTACAGTTCTAGGGCAAGAAATCCAAAATCAAGATGCCAAAAAAAAAAATGATTTCAAGTTAAGCCACTTTTGGATTGCTAACTGCCTTTTCCCGGCGCCTTCACATTGCTTTTCTTCTGAGTGGGCATGGTCTCTTCCTTTTCCTGATAGATACAAGTCTGATAGGATTAAGATCCTACACTTATGACCTCACCTAGCTCTTATTATTTCCTTTTGTTTGGCATTATCTCCAAACATAGTCACAATGTGGGTAAGAACTTCAACATATGAATCTTGGGGGGGAGGGGTACAGTTTAGTCTATAACACTTGTGTTTAAAGTGGGCCCCCATATACCTTGCTTTAGTGTCCAACAAAGCAAAAACAATGAATATTTATATTTTATTTTTATTTTCTATATTGAAAGTTCAATAGATGTGAAGATTAGGAATATAAAGAGAGGTAATTTAATACCTACTGAGAAGTATTTTTTGTCACACTTGCACTCTTAATTCTCTAGCAGGATTTCTGCCAAAGATCAGATGACACACAATTCTTTCTCTTTAAAATGCTCAAACTAAATTTACCATGAAGTGCACTGGCATTCTGCTTTCCTAAATTCACTTGGAGAGTTGAATTATCTGCCTATTGGCTGGATCAAAATTTATGCTTATAGCGGTCTCAGGATGTTCTGTATTTGATAAGTGATTCCAATAACCTGTGGCAAATGAGAAATGATATAATGCCAGGGAAAATAGAAGTATTTACTACCATCTTAGAGATTTTCTTTTCCATATTTGTTGTGACAATCAGAAATTAGTTGAGCTATGACCTCCACTTCTCTAGCTGGCCTTACTGTCCTCCCATGGAGATTTCAGTGGGAATAATTTGCTGTACTCTATGTTTTACACATTCTGAATGAACATTGAGTTTAAATGAGTTGATCCCAGGCCCTAGTGTGTCTATGTATTAGGTACTGGAATTCTTCAAAAAGTGTCACATAATTGAGAGTTTGCCTTATCTCCAAAAATTGTACTACGGGTTTCCTTAACTGTAACCTTAGCCTCACAGATAAGTAGATTACTTGTGGTTCTGCTGAGGAGCTATCAACTAACTTATGAGTTATTTTCCTCATGTGCAAAAAATACTGAACTTTTGATCTTCATCTGAATTTTGATTTGCCTTTATCTTAAAAAAAAAAAAAGGTCCAATACATAAACCTCTAAACTGTGGATCTCACCACATACTGTTTAGTTTTGTTTGTTTAAAATGGATTACAAGCTTCCTTTATATTTTATTCCTTCTATCAATTCAGTGTGAATTTTCAAAAGCAAAAGAAATAAACATGTGTTTGAATTGCCATTTTGAACCAAAATCATAAACATCATGCAAAATGACTATAAGGACACATTTTGAGAGTTGACTTAGGGGATTAATATGTTTACCAAGTATGACATATTTTAGCAAAGAGTGATACCCAGCTAATGACAGCTGTACTGCAGAAATGGAGGATGAAGCAATCACAGGGCTCAGCTGAAGGGAAAGTGCTTGTCGAAGGGGAAGGCATTCCTGAATTATGCATGACATTAACTATTGGCGACTTTATTATACATTCTGGGCTTCCCTATTAGTGTACTACTTATAGGTAAGTTCTGATATAATTTAGCAATCTTGGAATCACCTGTATATTGTGGGTATCATGACAAGACAGTTTTGACAATGGTACTGGGAAAGATTTAGTTTGTAATCAAGAGAGAGAAATGTGATTTATGCATTGAAAATGTCCTGAGAATCCTGAGCAGCTTTTATTTTTTAGTGCAATTTGCTTTTTTGTCCTTGTGGGCCATACAGTAAATAAAGCTGAGCAACATACTTTACATGTCTTCTGACAATCCTAGGGAGACCTCAATAGAAAAAGAAATCTGTAACCCAAAGAGTTTTTCCCCACCTGTGGCTAAGACAGTAAAGATTCCTTCTCCAGTGCAGGACACCAGGGTTCGATCCCTAGGTTGGGAAGATCCTCTGGAGAAGGGAATGACAACCAACTACAGTATTCTTGCCTGAAGAATTCCATGGACAGAGGAGCCTGGTGGGCTCCAGGCCATGGGGTTGCAAAGAGTTGGAGATGACTGAGCAAATAATAGTCTCACTTTGAGATACATTCTTTAGTAACATTTTACCTCAAATTAAAAATGTATATAAATATATATTGTTTTCTCAATAAAATAGTCTTCACCTCCTTAAGGAATGTATTTTCTTAATAATGAAAACATAATCTTTCTTGCCTCAACATAAGATTATGATATTTACTTTCTTGAAACCACACAGATTATTGAAAAGAAATCTCTATGCATATAAAACATAGAAGCAAGGTGGGCCCCATCACAGGTAAGGGCTATTCAGAGCTATCTTTGTATTTTTGCCAGATACAGATAGAGTTTAAACTGGGAGATAATAAAACTTGTTACTAAAATCATAGTGTGTTTTTAATTTTAAAAAGTAATTATGTATTTCTGAATTGAAATGATCCAATTTTTAATTTTTATCCTTTACTTTTCCTAAAATGTTAAATGAGTGATCAAGTCATATCAATTATGATTTTAAGATCATTTCCTCATTCTTTACTTTCTACTTTACTATGTTATCTTTGCATGCCTGAATGTTTATTTGGCAGTTTTTTTTGTTTGTTTGTTTTTAAATGTTTTATTTTTCCTGTATAAGCTAAATTCCTTTCCAGGATAACTTTCATTCAAAACCGTTCTTCAAGAACCATTCTCTTACCATCTTGTAATTGATTTTTCATACTTCTGATATTTCAGTATGACTGAAATTCACCTTCTATTATGTCATGTTGTTATTTCCTATGCCTACAGGATAAATTTCACTCTTAGCCTGACATTCAAGGCTTTCAAAAATGGAGACTAAATTATGTTTTAGAGCCCTTAGACCCTAAAATATGTTCTCCATTTAGGCTAATATGTTTAAACCACATCCTCTGAACATACTTTTTAGTTGTCTTCCTTTAATAATTGTCCCATATGTCCCCATCATCTCCATTCTCCTTTTAACCAGTGTAAATCTGGACCCCATTTCAGGAGCCAACTTAGATTCCTCTCCTTGCACATGGCGCAGTATTCCTTCCCTTCTTTGATAGTTGGTAGTAATTAATTTCTATAAATTTTGATATTAATAGTTACCAAATTGAGTTATCTGTTCCATTGCTGTGTTCAATAATCTTCAAATTATCTTATTTTTGAAATCATCTTATATACATGTCTCATCCCTCCAACACTTGAAGTAAGCACCTTAACAGGTGCTCGGGTATTCTAAAACACCAATTTGGCTACAGTATATTCTCAGGCTTGGTGGTTAGGAAACTGTTCTACTACAAATAATAAAATGCATGTACCTGTACTACAAAGCATATAAAATGAGGATTGTGCAATCCAGTACACTTTGTAGCAATCATAGAATGAATGTTTACCCAGTTTATGAGATATGTGCAGTAGTGTTCTACTAGCTTGTCAAATAATCAGGATTCAGTTGATCAGTAGCTTAAATTCAATCTCTGATTGTCAATGGACTAGTTTTCTCTTCCTAATTTCAGGCCAGTGATCTATCCTGATGAAGCAAGATTGTTTCTTTCCTGTAAAGAATATTAGAATATTTCTTGCAATGAGAAAGGTGAATTTCTCATTGTTTCCAAGTCCTGTACTGCTGTCTCAAGTAGCTTGGAATCCTATGCCAAAGTCTGCAATATTCTGTTCTACTTCCCTGCTTCTACAGAATGCAGGCCCACAGGATATGTCTCAGGGGAAGAAAAGACAGACTGTGAATATGTGTGTGTGTGTGCATGTTAGTTGTTCAGTTGCATCCAACTCTTTGGGACCCCATGGACTGTAGCCCGCCAGGCTTCTCTGTCCATGGGAATTTCCTAGGCAGGAATACTGGAGTGGGTTGCCAGTTCCTTCTCCAGGGGATCTTGCCAACCCAGGGATTGAACCTGGGTCTCTCACATTGCAGGCAGATTCTTTACCATCTAAGCCACCACTCATTCTTAATCAAACACCTCTGTTAACCACAGCCATTAAGCTACCTTCCCAGTCCCTAAATAACCAGAAGAAAAGTCATATTGATTTTTCTATTATTTGAAGTCTTTTGAAATAAATCCTTAGCCTCAGTGAGCTAGGCTACATCATGTGAAGGATATTTTATACTTAAAACAGAAGCAGTTCTTCTCCTTTCCCAAGCATACCCATAAAAAGAACAAGCTGGAACTTACATCCCCCCAAACCCCGCAAGCCCTGGAGTTTGGTTAGTGTAAATGGTCTTCCCAAGGACTTGGATTTTTCATCCTGTGAAAATTTTTTCCTCCCTCACTGGTCTCTAGCCTTGTCAAACTAAGAAATAGGGACTAAGAATTCAGGGATAGGCAACTCCTACCAAACCTTGGGTTTTAGTTGCCCACCAAGACATAGTAAAAATTGGCCTTAAGCTTCAGGATCCAAATACTGTCCTTAAACATGTCCTTTTACTGGTTGTAACCTTATTTTTATCTATTTATAATGTCTAGTTATTTACACTTCTGAGAATGTCCCCAGCATTTTAGTAGAATTCAGTTCAGTTCAGTCACTCAGTCTTTTCCGACTCTTTGTGACCCCATGCACTGCAGCACGCCAGGCTTCCTTGTCCATCACCAACTCCCAGAGCTTGCTCAAACTCATGTTCATCGAGTCAGTGCTGCCATCCAAACATCTCTGTTTATAAAATTAGTAAAATTAATCAGATATCATTGAATTTTTACTATGCACCACAGCTAAGATAAATTTTTGAGGACACAAAAGTATAAAATGTACTGAAAGTCCATTTTGTATTCTAAATATAGAAAGAAAAACTTATAAAACAACATGTATCATATAAGTTTGTTATATTATCTACTATTTCTGTGATTAATGTACTATGGTAAGAAGAAATATGAAATCCTAGAATGTATGAGTTGATTTTCTTATAGTAGAGGGATATTTGCTACCATTATCATCATCATTAACAAATAATAATAACAACAATGATAATAAAGGTTATATCAGTGAAAAATAATTCCAGGGAATAAAATTTAGGAATTCTTTTTGTAGGTAGCACTGGGAAACAATAAAACATAAACTCTAGGAAAACAGAAAGAGAAAATGGTGTAGAACAGTATACAGAGAAATAATAGAAAAGAATTATCCCAAATAGAAGAAAGATACAAATGGTTTAGTGTCAGATAGCAACAAATAAAAAAAAAATTATGTGATTCACATCTTGGCATATAGTTGAATCTTAGAGCACCAAGAATATTAAAAATAGATTTTACAAATAAAAATAAGGATGAGAATTGAATTCATTTCTTTTCAATTGAAAATAGTCTCAGAGTTCTGAGAAAAAAAATTTTCCAGAGTTTAACATTTGGTCAGACTGTCATTTAGATTTGCAGCTATCATGAACAGATGCTAAAACCATTTGTTTCATAATGGGGTGATGAAGCTGATAACACTACACCTACAAATTGATCTTGGTTTCAGTAAATGCAAGTCACCAGACATGTTTTTTGTGATGTGATACAATAAAAAGTATATAAATCAGGTTATAGGAAATAAAAGAGACAGAGCAACATGTTAAATTATACCTCAAAGAACGTAAAACCTTCCCAAGGACAAGCCATGTAGTTCCTTTAGGAAATAAATAGAACAAAATGGAAGAAAGGAGGATTATTGGATAATAGAAAGACTTAAGCAACAGAATCCCAATGGCAATGTGTTGGATCATGTTTGTTTTTTAATTCTAAAAATCACATGTCAAAGGGCACTTTTAAGCAATTTAGAACATTTTAATATAAACTGCATAAAACATGATATTAAATAATTATTAATTTTATTAGGTGTGATAATGTTCAGGTGACTATATTTATGTAAAAAAAAATTCTTATCAGTTAGAGTGGCACAATGATAAATGACATGATGTCCAGGAAATACATTAAAATACTCCAGAAATTTGTGGAGGATATGTAGTGTCAATGAGAGATTAATAAATGAAACAAGATTACTAAAATATTGATAAGTATTGAAGCTGGGTATTTAGCATGTAGTCTTCCCATGTATATATTGCTTTAAATTTTCATAATATAACTTTCATATATCTTTTATATGTCATTTATATATATACACATAGATATTTTCAAATAAAAGAGCAAAAATCTTTAGCAACTACAATATTTTTCAAACATTCAAGGAATTGTTGAAATTTTACCACTCATGGATCTTCTGAAATAATATTTAAACAAAATCAGACTTTGTAGTTAAAAAAGTGGAACAAGATAAGAAATAAAGAAAAAAATATAATCTATGATTTTTTTTAAAATTTTTGGAGGGATGACAATTAGAGAATGGAATTAAAACATGAATATAATGATCAAAAATAAAGTGTAATGCACTAGTTTCAAATGAATTGAAGTGTTCTTCAAATAGACTATAAAATAAAACAGCGATAAATGGAATAACAGAGAAAAAATAGCCGAATTGATCCTGATGCAAGCAGAGGAGAAGATGTAAAACTTTAAATAATGGTATGGGTCCATGGGATTTTCCAGGCAAGAGTACTGGAGTGGGGTAAACAACTCCTAGTACCTGTCAATTTTGGATAAGGGACACAAAATTGGGAGGCATTCTTCAAAAACAAAACAAAACAAAAATGAACCAAGTTTGTGTTGATATTATGTAGTGTGCTTTGAGAGAGAAGAGCATTGTACAGTCAGAACATCTGCATTTTTTTTGTCTTTGGTTCACTAAAAATTTGGTTCTATGTATTTTGCTTAGGCAGGAGAAGCCACCAGGTGTGTTTAATATGCCACTTTGGAGAAGTTCTTGAGCTGTTTAGGAAGGTCATCTTATTTAAACTAAATAGCATTTTGATGTATGTATTATTGTCCAAATTTCCAGCACCTGTATTCTTTTCCTCTTCCATGCCCTCACTTGCCCTCTGAGTTTCTCCTCCTCCTCCTCCTATCCCTTCTCTCCTCACTTTTCTCTCTTCTCCGTCACATATACTTCAGAGTGAAGGTGAAGTCCCTCAGTCGTCTCGGACTCTTTGCAACCCCATGGACTATAGCCTACCAGGCTTCTCCATCCATGGGATTTTCCAGGCAAGAATACTGGAGTGGGTTGCCCTTTCCTTCTCCAAGAGATCTTCCTGACCCAGGGTTTGAACCTGGGTCTCCTGCATTGTAGGCAGACGCTTTACCGTCTGAGCCACCAGGGAAGTCTCACTTTAAATTAAACTTTAAATATTTCTCTCATTTTAATTTTATTTTTAAAAATTATTCAAAATCTTCCCTTTTCACCCTTCTCCCTCTGTCTAATTTCTTATCCTCACCAGGTTCTACAAAATAGGTATCATTACCCCAGTCTATACAGAAAGAAACCAATAAACACAGAGGTCCAATAATTTGACCAAAATCATGTGGCATCATTTATTTTACATTACAGTTTGCCTCAGAGGCTTCCTCTCCTTTCTCTTACAATATTCTTTTAGGAAGAGGTTCTGCAATGACACTATAAGGCAATCATTTCTCAAGTTGAGCAAATCATTGCTTTTCATTTGACATGTAAATCCAAGCTGGTGAATATTGTGGCCTATAAAGAATGCTCTCCAACCTCTTTGAAATGGTAGAAAACTTTTCCATACACAAGGTATAATCCAACAGCTTCCTCCTTGTGACTACTAATATTTTCTGTAAAAGTATTTCTTGAAAAGCAACAGCCAATGCATCCTAGAGTACAAAATTCCATGGCACATTTCTTTCATACCTGTTCCTTTTTCAGTGTTTCTTAAGGAAATCTTGAGACTGATTATGAGTCTGAAGCATATTTTGCTTCAAGTTCAGTATCTTCTTAAAACATTATTTAAATGATCTTTCCCTTTTCCCTCTGATTTCTCCTTGAATCTTTTAATTAGTTTAAATGTCAGTTGACCATTATATAGTTTTAATATATATAAAACTGCTTCTTTCTCTTTAACCTAGAACAAATTAAAAATGTGGTAAGTCATCCCCTAAGAATAAGGCCTTCAGTTTTTCAAATTCTTCTATAACATTACCCAGTGTTTAAAAATTAATATACATAAATAGTCTTATTGCTTTAATAATAATAGCTAGTATTTTTGGAACTTATTTTGTGTAAGACCTTTTGATAATCATTTTACAAATTTTAATCTAATTTAATCTTTATGCTAATCCTGATTATTATTATCCTCCTTTTAAACACAAGAAAATTGAGCAGACAGGTTAACTAACTTGCCTGAGGTTACCAAATTATAAGGTAGAAGAAGCAGGCTTTGATTCCAGGCAGTCAGAATCAGATTATACTAAAGCTCAAGAAGATTTATATTATTTAATTAATATAAATCAGACAACTTAGAGTATATCATTATCTTCTGATGCTATGATAAATACTCTAACAGTTAATTTATATCTGATTTTTGAGCTATTTTGCATATAAAGGAAAAGAATCACACACATGTATTGAAATTTTTGAATTAAAATATATTTCTGTGATTAGTGCTCTTTGGAATAATTTTATTATGCTCTAGTTAAAAATTCTAATTGTAAAACAGAAGCATCTAAAATTAAATGAACAAACTAGAAAATAAAGCAATTACTTTGAAAAACTAAATATATAGAATGAGCAGCATAGAAATGCTTTTTGCATCAAGACAAGAAGAAAATGGATTCTTATAACATGCCACAGAATCAAAACACACAGTTTCAATTTGTTTCGGTTTACATTGCTTAAAGTGAAAAAACTTCTTTTTTGAGAATTCAAATTAGAATTTACCCTTAAAGCATGAGAAAACAGGATTCAGTTGCAGTGTAATTTACTGTGTCTGTTTTCCTGAAGATGATTTTTTTAATGTCAAGCATCCAAGAAACTAGCAGAACTAAGTATTTTATAATGTGAAGGCAAGGACAGTAATATCCTCAGTTAACTTGGAAGTAAATTCTTACCTTAGAAATACGTATCTCAAACTATTAATTCAGTAATTGAAAGAATGTTCAATAAAGGAAGTAGTAAAGAATTATGAAATCAGAATCTCCATTTAATAAATGGAATTTAAACATGAATTAGACATTTTTGAAATGAGCCAAAATAAATGAGCCATTTTAATTCCACAATAAAATGATGTAACATAAAAATTTTGATAGGTCGAAGACTATACTTGCCATTGTACTAAATAGGAAAACTAATATTGATCATTTTCTAGAAAGACAATGGAAGTATAATTTTAGTGTTCTCCTTGCTTTTATGAAAAATCAATGGGTGATTAAGTTCATACAATTTCACAATTTAGGAGGGATATTAAGTTTCATAACACTTAAAATTAGAAAATTATTCAGCTATACTTTTATCATTTCGTAGTCATTTTTAATATTGGAGGTTAATTAAATTTGCTGTCCCAAATCATTAAGTATTATATCAATAATATTTTTGGAAGTCAATCTTTTTGTTTCCTGAGATGTATAATTTTGAAGGCTTCAAGCTGGATAAAAGACAATAATCTTTGTCAAAAGCAGAGAGCATATGTGTTACTGGCATCTATATATTTGTATTTCAAAACTTTACCAAAAGAGGGCAACAAGTCTATAGACCATAGAAATTAACTTCCAATGAATTATTGTCACCTCACCAAGGAAACAACTCTTCATTCGGCAGTAGTGCTTGATACCCCAGGTTGCTAAAATTACTAAAGTGAGGAATAAAAGAGATAATGAATCTTCTCTGGCTTTTTATGCTAAATCATGTGAAATATCTGCATAAATACTCAGTATGTAGTTAATCACCTAAATTATGTGGCTTTATAATATCAAATATATTGGTGTTCATAATGTTAGAAGAATCGAAAGTAAAATGTTACTAATTAAAATGAGATTGAGTCAGTGTGAGAACTAAATCAGGAAAGTATTAGTTTTGTTCTTTCTGAATGAATGATAATATGGCTTGCTTGCTCCATGTTTTTGTTTACTGTTCCTTTAGCATATTAGAATATTTTAAGACAGTATTATTTTATAGTTCCTACAAAATGAGGTAAATGCACACACATAATTTAATTTAGTATTTAGTGTTACAGTATAGCTTTGTGTGACCATGATACATTAACCATAAAATTTTATAAATAACAGTGTTTTTATCCAAGTACATAAATAAAGTCCAAGTTCTTTGATAAATAGAGATTTTAGAAATGTGAAACAAGGTAATAACTTCTAAATAGAATAGCAACCAGGGACCTAAGGTCAGCAATGTCATCTTTGGAAACAGCAACATTTTTTTTTTTTTTTTGCCAAAAGATGAGAATTCCTATAACTTAGCTTTACCCATTCATTAGGAACATATTCTGATTTCAAAGGAAAATACTTTTTTTTTTACTAGTTTTTATTGAGATAGAATTCATACACTGTAGATTGTCACTGTTCAGTTGCTCAGTCATGTCCGACTCTTTACAACCCCATGGACTGCATTTCAACAGGCCTCCCTGTTCTTTACCATGTCCTGGAGCCGCTCAAATTCACATTCATTGAGTCGGTGATGCCATCCAACCATCTCATCCTCTGATGTCCCCTGCTCCTCCTACCCTCTATCTTTCCCAGCATCAGGGTCTTTTCTAATAAGTCAGCTCTTCGCATCAGGTGGCCAAAGTACTGGAGCTTCAGCTTCAGCATTAGTTCATCCAATCAATATTCAGGACTAATTTCCTTTAGGATCGACCGGTTTGATCGCCTTGCAGTCCAAGGGATTTGCAAGAATTTTCTCCAACACCACAGTTTGAAAGCATCAATTCTTCAGTGCTCAGCCTTCTTTATGGTCCAACTCTCATATCCATACATGACTGCTGGAAAATCCATAGCTTTGACTATATGGACCTTTGTCGGCAAAGTAGTGTCTCTGCTTTTTAATACACTGTCTAGGTTTGTCATAGCTTTTCTTCCAAGGAGCAAGCGTCTTTTAATTTCATGGCTGCAGTCACCATTCACAATGATTTTGGAGCCCAAGAAAATAAAGTCTGTCACTGTTTTCATTGTTTCCCCATCTATTTGCCATGAAGTGATAGAACCGGATGCCATGATGTTAGCTTTTAGAATGTTGAAAGCCAGCAGTGAAAAACTCACTCTCCTCTTTTACCCTCATCAAGAGGCTCTTTAGTTCTGGTTCACTTTCTGCCGTAAGGGTGAGGCCACCTGTATATTTGAGGTTACTGATAGTTCTCTCGGCAATCTTGATTCCAGCTTGTGATTATTCAGAATGACATTTTTCATGATGTACCCTGCGTTTAAGTTAAATAAGCATGCTGAAAATATACAGCCTTGATGTACTCTTTCCCAATTTGCAACCAGTCCATTGTTTCATATCCATTTCTAACTCTTGCTTCTTGACCTGCATACAGGTTTTCTCAGGAGGCAGGTAAGGTGGTCTGGTATTCCCATCTTTCAGAATTTTCCAGTTTGTTGTGATCCACACAGTCAAGGATTTTAGTGTAGTCAAAGAAGCAGAAATAGATGTTTTTTTTTCTGGAATTCTCTTGCTTTTCCATGATCCAATGGATGTTGGCAATTTGTTCTCTGGTTCTTCTGCCTTTTCTAAATCCAGCTTGAACATCTGGAAGTTCTAGGTCACATACTGTTGAAGCCTAACTTGAAGGTTTTTTTAGCATAACCTTGCTAGCACATAAAATGAGTGCACTTGTGTGATAGGTTGAACATCTTTTGGCATTGGCCTTCTTTGGGATTGGAATGTAAAGTGACCTTTTCCAGTCCTGTGGCCACTGCTGAGTTTTCCAAATTTTCTGGCATATTGAGTGTAGCCTTTTAACAGCACCATCTTTTAGGATTTTAAACCTCAGTTGGAATTACATCACTTCCATTAGCTTTGTTCATAGTGATGCTTTCTAAGGCCCACTTGACTTCACACTCCAGGGCAGCTGGCTCTAGGTGAATGATCACACCATTGTGATTATCTGGGTCAATAAAGATCTTTTTTGTACAGTTAGTTCTTCTTTGTATTCTTGCCACCTCTTCTTAATACCTTCTGCTTCTGTTAGGTCCATACTGTTTCTGTCTTTTATTGTGCCCATCTTTGCATGAAAATATGGATACACCTATATTTACTATGGATGTACATATATAAAGTATGCAATTCAGTGGTTTTTCTTACATTGACAGATATGTGGAACCATCATCATGGTCAATTTTAGGATATTTTCATCACTTCAGAAAGAAACCCCTTACCTTTTACCAATCACCCTTCTGAACCCTTAATACCCCCTAGCAGCACCTTTGTTGTTCAGTTGCTAAGCTCTGTCCAACTCATTTGTGACCCCATGGATTGTAGCCCATCAGGCTCCTCTGTCTGATGATTTCCCAGGCAATAATATTGAAGTGGGTCCTTCCCCAGAATATCTTCCCAACCCAGGAATCAAACCTGCATCTCCTGCATTGCAGGCAGATTCTTTACCACAAAACTACCTGGGGAGCCCATAAGCAGTGCCTAAGTGACAATAAAACTACATTCTGTCTCTATAGAATTCCTCCACTGGAACTTTCTTATGAAAGATGTATAATGTACCATTTTTGTGACTGACTTCTTTCATTTTGCTTAATGTTTTCAAGGGTTATCCATGTAGAGTGTATTTATCACTTCAATTTTATGACTAATTGCCAGTCACAAAATTTACCATTTTATGACTTACCATTGTATGACTAGACCACTCTTTTATCCATTACTTTGTTTATGGACATTGGGTTGTCTCCAAATTTGGACTAGTAAGAATAATGCTGTTATAATCATTCATGTCCAAGTTTTTGGCTTGACATATGTTCATTTCTCTTCATTATATTCCTAGGGATAGAATTGCTAGATCATATACTTCTGTGTTTACTCATCTTAAGAACTGCCAGACTATGTTCCAAATTGGCTATACCATTTTACATTTTCACTGACCGTGTATGAGCGTTTCAGTATTTCCACACCCATGCTGACATTTGTTGTTGTTATGTTAGCCATTCTAGTGTGTGAGTAGTGCCTCATAGTTTTGGTATGTACTTCCTTGATACTTATGACATTTAGGATGTTTTCATCTGCTTATTAGTGAAGAACATCTATTTCTCAGTGAAATGTCTATTTAGAATCTTTGCCCATCCTTTCCTAGTTTTATTGAGAAATAATTGATGTACATCACTGTATAAGTTAAAAGCATACAATATGATGATTTGATTTACATATATTGTGAAATGATAACCACTGTAGGTTCAGCTAACATCTATCTTCTCAATCATATAGATACAATAAAAAGAGAGGAAAAAAGAAAAAATAAATCTCATGATAACTCTTAGGGTTTACCCTCTTGAAAACTTCCCCAAATATCGAACAGCAATGATAGCTATAGTCATTGTGTTGTACATTATGTCCCTATTACTTATAACTGGAAGTTTGTATCTTTTGACTACCTTCCTCTGATGCCCACTTCCCTCATTTCCCACTTTCTTCCTCTGGTAATCACAAAATCTGATCTTTCTATGAGTTTGTTTGTTTGCTTATTAGATTCTGCATATAAGTAAGATCATACAATATGTCTTTCTCTGACTTGTTTTACTTAGCATAATACCTTCAAAGTCCATCCATGTTGTTGCAGACAGTGATTTCTTCATTTTTAGGGCTGAATAATATCCCATTATAAGTGAGAGTCCAGAATTATATACATATATGCTTATTTCTGGAGTGTCATTTCTATTTATACATCTATATTGTCTAGCCTTTGCAAGCACTATACTGATTTGATTTGCAGTAATTTTTAAGATCTCTAGTAAGATGCTTTGTTCTAAGTTTTGAAATTGGAATGTGAGAGACCACATATTTTGTTTTTCTTTTTTCAGGATTGTTTTGGCTATTCTAGTACTCTTGTAGTTTTATATGACTTTTAGAGTCAGTTTGCTAATTTCTATAAAGAAGGCAGTTGGGATTCCTCATAGAGATGATGCCAGTTCTGTAGATCAGCTTGGGTAATATTGCCTTATTAACAATTTCAAGTTTTCCAGTTCTTGAACATAGGATATTTTCCTATTTATTTAAATATTGAAAAATATTTTTCAATAAAGTTTTATAGCTTTCAGAGCATATGTTTTGCACTTCTTTGATTATAATTATTCATAAAAATTTTATATTTTAATGCTATGTGAATTGAATTTTCTAACTTTCATTTTGGATCATTGAGTGTATAGAAATACAATTGATTTTTGTGTACTGATCTTGTATCTTATAACCTTGCTGAACTAATTTATTAGCTTTTAATATTTTTAGAGGATTTTGTAGGACTTTCTATTGTCAGTCTCAAAAATAATCTGTTATTTTATTAGCCAAGTAGGTTTATTTGGGGATAACAGAGAATTGCCATTAAGGACAGATAAGTTATGATGGTGAATCATAGTCAAGTCCAAAGAGACAATGATGTCAGCTTTTAATAAGTTTTTGGAGGAAACTGGGGAGGGTTGTTTTAAATAAAAGTTCAGTGAAGAAGAAAGGAGTTCCAAGTTGTGGAGTTTTCTTATTGGCGATAAGCAGTGGTTAGTACATTCCTGCTGGAGCAGGGGGGAATCCTTCCTTTTCTTAAAAGCAGGAGATAAAATTCCTATCTGAAAAAAATGACCTCCCTTGTAACAGAAGAAAAACAACATTATTATTTTTCTAATTTTTATATTTATTTTTTAAGGACATTTGATTGACTGTGTTGTTAATTTCTGCTATAGAGCAAAATAATTCAGTTAATCATCATGGATAAGAAATTCGTACTGAGAGAATTTTATACAAACAGACCTTGTCAAAATAATTCTTACCTTCCTTCTTCCTGTTGGTTATGGAGACTGCACCAATGGCTGGTGCAGGAGAGCGCTCCCTTCAGAACTTCTGACTGCATTTTAAATGAGGTTTTTTTCTTTATTTAAGTTCACACTATGTAAAAGATCATGCCATTGTGAAGAGAGATAGTTTTACTTCTTCTTTTCCAATCTGGATATCTTTTATTTACTCTTCTTGCCTACATGTCCAGGCTAGAACTTTGAGTAAAATGTTGAATAGAAGTGACAAGAGCACACATCCTTGCTTTCTCTTGATCTTGGGAGGAAATCATCTAGTCTTTCACCATTAAGTATGGTGTCAGCTGTGTGTTTTCTTGTAAATACTCTTTATCAGACTGAAAAATTTCCCTTCTATTCCTAGTTTATTGAATGTATTTATCATGAAAGGATGTTAGATATTTTCAAATGCTTTTCTTAGGTCAATTGAAATGATGAAGATTTTTTTTCTATTGATATAAAGTGTTATATTACTACATAAATCCCAGTTGGTTTAAAAGTTCACTTCATATAAAATTTTTTTTTCATGGAACTGGATTAGATTTGTTAGTATTTTGTTGAAGATGTTTCAAAAGTCAATACATATTTCTAATTTTTACAATTTAGTATTCAATCTTTTATCTACTGATTAAACAAAAGTGTTCCTTGTTTTTCTTGTTATATTAAAATATTCTATTGTCTTTGCCTACATTTTTCTGCATGATTTGTTTTTCGCTGATAAAAAGTAAATCTCATGCTGGTGCTGTGAAAGTGCTGCACTCATTGTGCTAGCAAATTTGGAAAACTCAGCAGTGGCCACAGGACTGGAAAAGGTCAGTTTTCATTCTAATCCCCAAAAAAGGTAATGCCAAAGAATGCTCAAACTAGGACACAGTTGCACTCATCTCACACGCTAGTAAAGCAATGCTCAAAATTCTCCCAGCCAGACTACAGCAATACATGAACTGTGAACCTCTAGATGTTTAAGCTGGTTTTAGAAAAGGCAGAGGAAACAGAGATCACATTGCCAACATCCACTGGATCATCAAAAAAGCATGAGAGTTCCAGAAAAAGATCTTTTTCTGGTTTATTGACTATGCCAAAGCCTTTGACTGTGTGGATCACAATAACCTGTGGAAAATTCTGAAAGAGATGGGAATACCAGACCACCTGACCTGCCTCTTGAGAAACCTGTATGCAGGTAAGGAAGGAACAGTTAGAACTGGACACGGAACAACAGACTGGTCCAAATAGGAAAAGGAGTACATCAAGGCTGTATATTGTCACCCTGCTTGTTCTCTTATATTCTGAGTACATCATGAGAAATGCTGGGCTGGAGGAAGCACAAGCTGGAATCAGGATTGCCAGGAGAAATATCAATAACCTCTGATATGCAGATGACACCACCCTTATGGCAGAAAGTGAAGAAGAACTAAAGAGCCTCTTGATGACAATGAAGGAGGAGAGTAAAAAGGTGGGCTTAAAGCTCAACATTCAGAAAACTAAGATCATGGCAACCGGTCCCATCACTTCATGACAAATAGATGGGGAAACAGTGGAAACAGTGGCAGACTTTATTTTCTTGGGCTCCAAAATCACTGCAGATTGTGACTGCAGCCATGAAATTAAAAGATGCTTACTCCTTGGAAAGAAAGTCATGACCAACCTAGACAGCATATTAAAAAGCAGAGGCCCTAGTTTCCCAACAAAGGTCTATCTAGTCAATGCTATGGTTTATTCAGTAGTCATGTATGGATGTGAGAGTTGGACTATAAAGAGAGCTGAGTGCCAGAAAATTTATGCTTTTGAACTATGGCATTGGAGAAGACTCTGCAAGGAGACCCAGCCAGTCCATCCTAAAGGATATCAATCCAGAGTGTTCTTTGGAAGGACTAACGTTGAAGCCTAAACTCCAATACTTTTTCGACCTGATTCGAAGAGCTGACTCATTGGAAAAGACTCTGATGCTGGGAAAGATTGAAGGCGGGAGGAGAAGGGGACGACAGAGGATGAGATGGTTGGATGGCATCATCGACTCAACATACATGAGTTTGGGTATACCCCGGGAGTTGGTCATGGACAGAGAGGCCTGGCGTGCTGCAGACCATGGGGTCGCAAAGAGTTGGACACAACTGAGTGACTGAACTGAACTGAACTGAAATCTCATGCATGTGGTTTAAAATACATATTGTTAAATAGCTATCCAAGAAATAGCTTCTCACAACTCTAATTTAATACCTATGGCCTTTCAGAAATAAGATAAAATTCATAGCAAAAACATAATATTCTCGTAGAAACCCATCTTGGCTAGGTAGATATTTATATTTAAAGAAACAGAGGTAGTTTAAATTCAGCATGTCTTTCAAATATGATGCAAATGTTACCATCTTGTAAGATGATAGAGTCTTGTTTCCAGAATGTCCTGATTACTAGATCTAATAGACAATGCCTGTGTCAACCTGAAAATTTGTTAACACTCTTTCTATTCTACCAATAATCCTTTTTTTGGTAGTCAAAATATGTTCCTTTACCCTAGCTGGTAACACCTATTCAAAGTATCTGAAAATTACAACTCATGAAAAATAATGTCAGCCAATAAGAAAACAATCAGTGCCACATTAAGTTTGCGAAGAGTTAGCTCAAATAGCGTATTGCTGATAGCATGGATGATAAACGGAAGCGTTATAATTGTAGTGTAGGGTTTCTTATTTCTTAACTTGGTTTGTCTTATAAAGAAGAAGTAGATTATATAATATTAAAATAAAACCAGAAGAAATGCACTAGATGAATATCTGGTAGAAGATGGAAATCCATGTGTGTGTGTGCAAACAGACTATTTCCCGGTTTCAAGAATTGAGCTGAAATGGCTTAAGGTCATAATTTCAAAAATGGCAGAAAAAAATAATGTTCCTAGTGGATAAACTATTTTACCCAAAATTAAAAAATAAAACGTAGATGTGTACACACACACACACACACACACATATATATATAGCATCAGCTAATAATAATCACAGAATCAGGACTATAAATGAGTAGCATATTTAACTTTTAGAGATTAAAACTAAATTTGATTAATTTCAATTATTGAACCGTTCAGCTTCACCAATAAAAGTGTAAGCAAGCATAATGTTAAAATACATCAAACTGGAAAATACAGAAAAATTAAAATTCTGATTTTCATTGACTGTACTGTGAAACATGCACTTATATTGCTAGAGAATTTAAATTATATGTTTTGGCATACAAATGTAAAATAAGTTAAAGAGATATTAAAATGTTTAGACATTTAATTTTGGGAATTTGAAAGAGAAAGATGAATAAAGTACTAGGGGAAAAGTCATAATACATGATAAAAATAATTATACATGAGTGAAGTGCAAGTAGTGTGATCACTCACCTAGACCCAGACATTCTGGAATGTGAAGTGAAGTGGGCCTTAGGAAACATCACTACAAACAAAGCTTTTGGAGGTAATGGAATTCCAGTTGAGCTATTTCAAATCCTAAAAGATGATGCTGTGAAAGTGCTGCACTCAATATGCCAGCAAATTTGGAAAATTCAGCAGTGGCCACAGGACTGGAAAAGGTCAGCTTTCATTCCAATCCCAAAGAATGGCAATGCTAAAAAATGCTCAAATTACCACATAATTGCACTCATCTTACACACTAGTAAAGTAATGCCCAAAATTCTCCAAGCTAGGCTTCAACCATATGTGAATCTTGAACTTCCAGATGTTCAATCTGGTTTTAGAAAAGTCAGAATAACCAGAGATCAAATTGCCAACATCCACTGGACCATCAAAAAAGCAAGAGAGTTCCAGAAAAACATCTATTTCTGTTTTATTGACTATGCCAAAGCCTATGACTGTTTGGATCACCACAACTGTGGAAAATTCTGAAAGAGATGGGAATACCAGACCACCTGACCTGCCTCTTGAGAAACCTGTATGCAGGTCAGGAAGCAACAGTTACTACTGGACGTGGAACAACAGACTGGTCCAAATAGGAAAAGGAGTACATCAAGGCTGTATATTGTCACCCTGCTTATTTAACTTATATGCAGAATACATCATGAGAAATGCTGGGCTGATTCCAGCACAAGCTGGAATCAGGATTGCCAGGAGAAATAGCTATAACCTCAGATATGAGCAGATGACACCACCCTTATGGCAGAAAGTGAAGGAGAACTAAAGAGCCTCTTGATGAAAGTGAAAGAGGAGAGCAAAAAAGTTGGCTTAAAGCTCAACATTCAGAAAACTAAGATCATGGCATGTGGTCCCATCACTTCATGGAAAATAGATGGGGAAACAGTGGAAACAGTGGCAGATTTTATTTTCTTGGACTCCAAAATCACTGCAGATGGTGACTGCAGCCATGAAATAAAAGATACTTGCTCCTTGGAAGAAAAGCTATGACCAATCTAGATAGCATATTTAAAAGTAGTAGCGTTACTTTGCCAACAAAGGTCCGTCTAGTGAAGGGTATGCTTTTTCAGGTAGTTATGTATGGACGTGAGAGTTGGTTTTTAGGAAAACTGAGTGTCAAAGAATTGATGCTGTTGAACTGTGGTGTTGGAGAAGACTTTTGAGTGTCCCTTGGACTGCAAGGAGATTCTGGCACTCCATCCTAAAGGAGATCAATCCTGGGTGTTCATTGGAAGGACTGATGCTGAAGCTGAAACTCCAATCTTTTGGCCACTTGATGCAAAGAGCTGACTCATTGGAAAAGACCCTGACCTGGGAAAGATTGAAGGTGGGAGGAGAAGTGGACGGCAGAGGATGAGATGGTTGGATGGCATCACCGACTCGCTGGATATGAGTTTGGGTAAACTTTGGGAGCTGGTGATGGACAGGGAGGCCTGGCATGCTGCAGTCCATGGATTCTCAAAGATTTGCACACGACTGAGCAACTGAACTGAACTGAAGTACAGGTCGCTCAGTCATGTCTGACTCTTTGTGACCTCATGGAGTATACAGTCCATGGCATTCTCTGGGCCAGAATACTAGAGTGAGTAGCCGTTCTCTTTTTGAGGGGATCTTCCCAACCCAGGGATCGATTCCAGGTCTCTGGCATTGCAGGCCGATTCTTTACCAGCTGAGCCAGAAGGGAAGTCCAAGAATACTGGAGCAGGTATTTGAACCGGGGTCTCCTGTGTTGCAGGTGGGTTCTTTACCAGCTGAGATACTAGGGAATCCCCAATACACGAATTGTGGGTAATTTGATGCTGTCCTTTAAACGTTGTTGTATAATACTAAGTATATTTTCATTTCTTTTAAAAGGATTGCATTGTACTGCTGGCAAAAATAAGAAAAGGAAAACCTTATTTAAATAAATTCTTGTCAACTTTTTGAATGAAAGTGTAAATAAAATTTCCTTCAATGATCCTCCAAAAAAGAGTAAATACTAGTCTGATGTTACATGTTTCTATAGCATTTCTTGCAAAAGAAATGTCAATAGTACTTTGGAAATGCAAAGCGAATGAAAAAAATTCATTTTTTTTTTTCAGTTTAGTGAAAGTTTCAATCTACTGAAGTTTCTATTTGTGTACATGAGAGACAGTATTGCCTAGAAGTTTGTGAGTGGAGGGAATCAGAATATGCCCTTCTACAATATGTCATTTGGATTATTTTGAGCTGAAGGCAATTGAGAAACAGCAGGTACCTTTTCCCTTTTCTGCTTAGGGCAGGGTGTACATTTTCCTTTATTAAGAAGTTCCTGTCCTCTTCTCCCATACTTGGAGGAGGGGGAAAAAACAAACAAATATCACCTGAGATAAAAAGTCAGGACTATGTTGGGCCTGCACAAACAAATCTTAATAACTCACTTATTATCTTCCATTAGTTTCCCCCATATATTTGCTGTTCAGTCACCCAGTCTTTTCTGACTCTTTGCAACCCCATGGACTGCAGCACGCCAGGCCTCCCTGTTTCTCACTATTTCCTGGTTTGCCTGAGTTCATGTCCTTTGCATCAGTGATGCCATCTGGCCATCTAATCCTCTGCTGCCCTCTTCTTCTTCTGCCCTCAATCTTTCCTAGCATCAGGGACTTTTCCAATAAGTAGGTTGTTCACACCAGATGACCAAAATACTTCAGTGGAGACTGGAGTGAAGATTCAACATCAGTCCTTCCAACGAGTATTCAGAGTTGATTTCCCCTAAGAGTGACTGGTTTGATCTCCTTGCCATCCAAGGGGCTTTCAGGAGTCTTCTCCAGCACCACAGTTCAAAGGCATCAATTCTTTGGCATTCTCACATCTTACAGTCCAGATCTCACAACCATATGTGACCATAGCTTTGACTCTACAGACCTTTGTCGGCAGAGTAACGTCTCTGCTTTTCAACACACTGTCGTTAGTTTCCTCCCAGGAAGCAATCACCTTCTGATTTCATGACTTCAATCACCTTCTGCAGTGATTTTAGAACCCAGGAATAGGAAATCTGCCACTACTTTCACTTTTTCCCCTTCTATTTGCCATGAAGTAATGGAGCTGGATGCCATGATCTTAGTTTTTTTAATGTTTAGTTTTAAGCCAGCTCTTTCACTCTTGTCCTTCACCCTCATCAGGAAGCTCTTTAGTTCCTCTTCTCTTTCTGCCATTAGAGTGGTATCATCCACATATCTGAGGTTGTTGATGTTTCTCCTGCCTGTCTTGATTCCAGCTTGTAACCCATCCACCCCAGCATTTCTCCTGATGTGCTCAGCATATATATTTAACAAACAGGGTGACAGCAGACAGCTCTGTCATACTCCTTTCTCAATCTTGACCAATCCATTGTTTTTTTATTAAGATCTTTTTGGACACAGTTCTTCCATGTATTCTTTCCTTCTCTTCTTGATCTCTTCAGAGTCTACTAGGTCTCTACTGTTTCTGTCCTTTATTTTGCCCATCTTTGTGCAAAATGTTCCCTTGATATCTACAATTTTCCTGAGGAGATCTCTAGTCTTTCCCCTCCTATTGTTTTCTTCTAGTTTTATGCACTGTTCATTGAAGAAGGCCTTCTTGTCCCTCCATGCTGTTCTTTGGAACTTGTGTTTAGTTGAATATACCTTCCCCTTTCTCCCTTGCTTTTCACTTCTCTTCTTTCTTCAACTATTTGTAAAGCCTCCTCAGATAACCACTTTGCTGTGTTGCTTTTTTTTCCCCTTGGGGTTGATTTGTTCGCTGCCTCCTGTACAATATTACAGACCTCTGTCCATAGTTCTTACAGGCACACTGTTAACTAGATCTAATCTCTTGAATCTATTCATTACCTCCACTGCATATTCATAGGGGATTTGATTTAAGTCATACCTAGCTGGCCTAGTGGTTTTCCTGCTTTCTTTAGTTTAAGCCTGAATTTTACTATGAGAAGCTGATGATCTGAGCTACAGTCAGGTCCAGGTCTTGTTTTTGCTGACTGTACACAGCTTCTCCATCTTGGGCTGCAAAGAATGCAATCAGTTTGATTTCACTATTGACTATTTGGTGCTACCAATGTGTAAAGTCATCTGTTGTTTTGTTGCAAAAGGGTATTTGCTATGACCAGTGCATTCTTTTGGCAGAATTCAGTTAATCCTTGCCCTGCTTCATTTTATTCTCCAAGGCCAAACATGCCTGTTACTCCAGGTATCTGTTGACTTCCTTCTCTTGCATTCCAATCCCCAATGATGAATGGAGCATCTCTTTTTGGTATTACTTCTAGGAGGTCTTCTGAGTCTTCATAGAACTGATCAACCTAAGGTTCTTCAGCATCAGTGGTAGGGTCATAGACTTGAATTACTGTGATGTTGAATGGCTTGCCTTAGAAGCAAACCAAGATCATTCTGTTATCTTTGAGATTGCACCCAAGTACAGCATTTCATACTCTTTTGTTGATTATTAGGGCTACTCCATTTCTCCTAAGGGATTCTTGCCCACAGTAGTAGATATAATGGTCATCCAAATTAAATTCACCCATTCCTGTCCATTTTAGTTCACTGATTCCTGAGATGTCAATGTTTATTCTTACCATCTCCTGCTTGACCATGTCCAATTTACCTTGATTCATGAACCTAACATTCCAGGCTCTCATATATTTACCTCCCTAAAATTTGCCACCCATGGAAGCCCAAATCCTTTTGTCCCTTGTCTTGTCACTTCACAGATTTATTGTCCTTTGTTAAGATTGTACATAGCCTTATATTCTAGCAAATGCTTTAAGTTACTCATCACTTGCCCAAGTATGCAAGTTTACTATGAAGCAAAAATAAAGTGTTTTTTTTCCTTCTCTTTTGATTCATGAACCCCAACATTGAATCTAAGAGTCAAGGAAGAAATCTTTTTCTATCCTACATAGGTTTTGAGTCAGACAAGACCTGTATTCAAATTCCAAACCTATCCCTCATTGACAATGTGAGCTTGGGAAAGTTACATAATCTGTTTAATTTCAGTTCCTACCTGAAAATCAATATTATAATACCACAAAGCATTGTTGATATAGGATTAATAGAGATAACATTTTCAGTTCAATTCAGTCGCTCAGTCGTGTCCGACTCTTTGCGACCCTATGAACCACAGCACGTCAGGCCTCCCTGTCCATCACCAGCTCCTGAAGTTCACCCAAACCCATTTCCATTGTGTCAGTGATGCCATCCAAACATCTCCTCCTCTGTTGTCCCCTTCTTCTTTTCCCAGCATCAGGGTCTTTTCAAATGAGTCAGCTCTCTGCATCAGCTGGCCAAAGTATTGGAGTTTCAGCTTCAACATCCATCCCTCCAATGAACACCCAGGATTGATCTCCTCTAGGATAAACTGATTGGGTCTCCTTGCAGTCCAAGGGACTCTCAAGAATCTTCTCCAACACCACAGTTCAAAAGCATCAATTCTTCGGCACTCAGCTTTCTTTATAGTCCAACTCTCACATCCATACATGACTACTGGAAAAACCATAGCCTTGACTAGACAGACATTTGTTGGCAAAGTAATGTCTCTGCTTTTCAATATGCTATCTAGTTTGGTCATAACTTTCCTTCCAAGGAGCAAGCGTCTTTTAATTTCATGGCTGCAATCATCATAACACTGATTTTGGAGTCCAGAAAAATAAAGTCAGCCACTGTTTCCATAGTTTCCCCATCTATTTGCCATGAAGTGATGGGACCAGATGCCATGATATTAGTTTTCTGAATGTTGAGCTTTAAGCCAACTTTTTCACTCTCCTCTTTCACTTACATCAAGAGGCTCTTTAGTTCTTCTTCATTTTCTTCCATAAGAGTGGTATCATCTGCATATCTGAGGTTATTGATATTTCTCCCAGCAGTCTTGATTCCAGGTTGTGCTTCCTCCAGCCCAGCGTTTCTCATGATGTACTCTGCATATAAGTTAAATAAGCAGGGTGACAATATATACAGCCTTGATGAACTCCTTTTCCTGTTTGGAACCAGTTTGTTGTCCCATGTCCAGTTGTAACTGTTGCTTCCTGACCTGCATACTGGTTTCTCAAGAGGCAGGTCAGGTGGTCTGGTATTCCCATCTCTTTCAGAGTTTTCCACAGTTTATTGTGATCCACACAGTCAAAGGCTTTGTCATAGTCAATAAAGCAGAAATAGATGTCTTTCTGGAATTCTCTTGCTTTTTTGATGATCTGGCAGATGTTGGAAATTTGATCTCTGTTTCCTCTGCCTTTTCTAAAACCAGCTTTAACATTTGGTAGTTCATGGTTCATGTATTGCTGAAGCCTGGCTTGGAAAATTTTGAGCATTACTTTACTAGCCTGTGAGATGAGTGCAATTGTGCTGTAGTTTGAACATTCTTTGGCATTGCCTTTCTTTGGGATTGTAATGAAAACTGACTTATTCCAGTCCTGAGGCCACTGCTGAGTCTTCCAAATTTACTGACACATTGAGTGCAGCACTTTCACAGCATCACCTTTTAGGATTTGAAATAGCTCAACTGGAATTCCATCACCTCCATCAGCTTTGTTCATAGTGATGCTTCCTAAGGCCCACCTGACTTCACATTCCAGGAGGTCTGGCTCTAGGTGAATGTGAGTGATCACACCTTCATGATTATCTGGGTCGTGAAGATCTTTTTTGTACAGTTCTTCTGTGTATTCTTTCCATCTCTTCTTAAAATCTTCTGCTTCCGTTAGGTCCATACCATTTCTGTCCTTTTTTGAGCCCATCTTTGCATGAAATGTTCCCTTGGTATCACTAATTTTCTTGAATAGATCTCTAGTCTTTCCCATTCTATTGTTTTCCTTTATTTCTTTGCATTGATTGCTGAGGAAGGCTTTCTTACCTCTCCTTGCCTGGTACTTATTACACAGAAGTTATTTAATTTTAACATTTATTATTTTGTTTAAAAGCAAGAGAAAATTATCCTTCTATATTAGTAACTTGGAAAATATACTATTTAACAACAATTGAAGTTGTTCTTGAGCTGTTTGAGAGGTTAATATTAGATTTAAGAATAAGAAAATTGCAGTATATGATAACAGTTTACTACTTGAAACCAACTCTTAAGTCCTTGAAATTAATAATTAACTACCTTTTGAAAAATGGTTATAATATCTGTGGTAGAAAATGTTTTTATACAATGTTCCAAATATTCAAAGAAAATATTGTAGAAATCATTAGGTTGCCTAGAAAACATACTTCCCTCTTTCCCTTCTTAAATGATTCTGTATACATAGTTACATGTAATGAATAATCTTGATTGTCAATTCATGTATGTTTCATTTTCTCATCAACTATTATTGGATCAGGAGCAGGCAGGTGATATAATCCGGCTCAACTAGAGTGAAAGGAAGGTTTTTCATTGCACATTTAGGTAAATGGTTTCCCCATCTCCCTAGAGGGTGCATAAGGAGGCATCCAAGCTGGGGAGCGACTGCTCCCAGTTGCCAGTATTGAAGATTCAGAGCACAGAGATGAAATAAAACCTTTTCCTTGATGATATTATCAATCTGCTATTGTCCCTGGAGTTTAAATCTACCACTAGATTTCCTGGTATGTGAGATGCTCCTTGTTTGAACCAGTTTGAGGAAAAGTTTTCTGTTAAACATATATGTAGTGATAAATATTTTATAAGACAATGGTTCTTAAAACTTAGATAACACAAATGTTATTAAACTTTCTGTGGGAAAAAATATTCACTCGATAGAAAACATTGCTCACGTTTGATTAGTAAATCTCTGGGTATTTTAAAAATTGATGTCCTTATAGAAAAATTAAAACCAGATTTATAGGTTATTTCAAATTTAAAGGAACAGATATTATCCATGTTACATAGACTCAACTAAGATATAGTAAAATAAGGATAATTTCCCAAGTGATCTGTGAAATCATCACTACCCTAAAGCACACACATGTCCAGTATAGATCCCCTCAAATCTGGTCTAGTCTTATTTATAAGTAAAGGGTTATGAGGATCCAAATAACATGATAATATACTGAATACTGAAGCATATTAAAAGTGGGCAAATAGAGTGGTTCTAGATGTGAATGTATGGTTGGGTAATATCTCTAGCCTCTAAGGGGAGCTTGGGTACCTTTCCAAACTTCATCCCAGTTGGGTGGTTTTAGATGATGGTCTAGATCAAGGGGAAAAAATGGGGACACTTTGAAAAAATTCAGTCTCTCAAGCCCTACCTGTGAAAATACCAATTCAGTAAGTCTGGTAAAAGGACAAGTTATGTGCATCTTTAATAAACAACATAGTAAATTCTGTTGAAGATTCACAATTAGATAAGTTTGTTAGTTAGATGATGAAGGCGGACAAAAGTCTCTAAAAAGTGGCCTCTTCTCGTTTCTTTTTCTCTGGTTATGGGGTAAAATTTATTAAGAAGCAGATGGGAAGAAAATGGTGAGAGCATTATATAGGCAATAAATGGTACCATCTAGATTTACATTAAGTAACATCTGAATGAAGCTTTCATAGACCCAATTTCATAAAGAGAGAAACGTGAGAGAGAGAGAGAGAGGCAGAGACAGAGATACAAAAAATCGTTCAAATTCTCAACTTGAAATGTCAGGAGTTCATTATGAGGTTATGGTCACTTGACTAGAAACACTCAGAGTTTGATGCAGGACAAAATATTATTTGAGGTAAGAAGAAATGAATTCAGAAATTCAGGGAACAATAGAATCAGCTTAAAGATAGATTTAGATCTTTCATTTAAAAGCTGCAAGAGACTGTGTTAGGTCTATATATGGCAGGGAAGAAAAAATACATCAAAGTTTTGAAAATTCAACTTGACCTGCCGGAAAGGAAAGAAAAATAGAAATAAAAATAAAATATTCAGGGAAATAGGGTCAGAGACACCTAGAGCAGAGAGAGTTACCTGAAAGAAATGTTTCTGCTGCCATTGGTATGCCAAAGGTTATTCAGTGCTGGAATTAAGATAGAAGGCAAAGTTTCATAGTGGATAAGGTGGAAAATTATTATTTAATTTTCATCACCTCCCAGGCCCCCAGACTTAATAAGTAAGGAAAACAGTACTTTGCTTTGGGAATCTATTGAATTTCTCTACCGGGGACATCTGGGAACAATTCCCCTGCCAGGGTCCTAAACAATTTCAGAACAAAGATAGTGATACACAGGATATTTGGGATAGAGAAGTGCAGAGAGAAAAGTAAGAGATTGACAAAGTGGGAGTTGAAGAAGCCATGAATCTTAGAGAGTTGTCTGTTACAGATGTATGTTAACCTGCTCTTGACAGTGACAGAGTGTGGATACAGACTCATTCAATTAGGCATTGATGATGTTTAAGTGTCATTAATTGACACTCAGTCCATCATAAAGCCCAAATGAAGAGGAAAAAAAACCTGGTTATCAGCAGGTACAGCACTGTAAATTTCCTAATTTTACAGAAGACTTTGGCAGAGTGAGGGACGCCCCATTCAGATTCCCCTTGAAATGATTTGCTGTCCAGCTGTGAGGAGTATGTTTACCTCACAGCCTCCAGCTGTGAGCTTCTTTTAATTCACCTTAGCACTGAAGCCAAGATTATATTATTTTTAGAGTGGGCCTTAGCCAATGACTGAGTAAGATGGTAAAGCCTAAGCTAATCCATTCCTGCCCAACTTGAGACTGCTCTACCTGGTAATATTTGTTCCAGTGTTTTGATATTATTATCTGGTGGCTTTTTTGGAGGGGGGTGCCTAATCTTGCTTTCTCCCTTTTATTTCACAGGTATTAATCTCTAGTACACATATCAAACTCCTAATACCATGTCAGCATCTGCTTCCTGGAGAAAGCAACTCAGGACAAGGAGTATCAGATGAAAGAAAAATAAAGGTTTGCTGTTGTTTTATGTATTGTTTTGTTTTAGTGGTAAGTGACCGTTTTTGCACTCTTATTCTGAATATTTTTTACATTCTTATTGTGTTCTACTACTCCAGAATATAAGAAATACCATATTAAATAAATACATTAGAAGGAATTTATCAAACATGGTTTTAGATTTTAAATAATAGACACTGGGCAACTGTTCTGTTTTCCTTTGCAGCTTTTATCTGTATCTGATATTATCAATTTTTATTACCAGTCTATCTCACTAGAAGGTAGAAATCTATGCAGCCAGGGAGTACTTTTTTTTTTTTTAATCACTTCAGTATCCCCAGTGCTTCGGCATTACCTGTTACAAAGTAGAAATACAAAATATGTCTTATAATGAATGAGTGAATGAATGAGTGATTTGATTAGGAGCCTAACCACATTTCTCTTATCACAATATAGCAACAAATCTCAAACATTTGCTGCAATATAAAGGATTAATAAATCAAGAAGTAATTTAAAATGCAGTATTACATAATTCAATAATATAAAGGGACAAGCACAATTACATTAGGAGGCCAAATGTCATAATCAAGTGTTTGTACATATATTTAAAATCACTATGGTTATGAAAACTGCTTAGGGTGTTGTATTGACAAATATGTTAGCATTGTTGAGGTGATATTTAGAAAGAGTAAAATAATTTTGGAAAAGGTCCAAACAAAAAGCAACTCTCAATCAAGGCAGCATTACTGTAACAAAATTCTTCATGTAATGAAACTATGCAAAAATAGTTTTTTATATGGGTTGAACAGAGTTAACTTTTATCCTCATATGATTTTAGGCAGACTTTACATATGAACATACTTTTGTAAATTGTACAACTTACACAAATGTTAATTATTTAAAATCAACTTCATGGGGGTTTAATTTACATAGAGTAAAATGCATCCATTTTTAACTGTCCATTTCATTAGATGTGGACAAATGTATATACCTGTGTAACTACCACCATGATCAAGATACAGCACATTTCCATTGCCCTAAAGAATTCTCTTGTGCGCTTTCTCTCCCAACTATCCCTCCACCTTGGAATCCCAGGCAATGATTAATTTGCTTTATGTCAATATATATTAGATTTTTATTTTCTAGGGATTCATATGAATCAAATATAAACAAAAAGTAAAATGAATGCCTTGAATACTATCCAGATATCTCATGGAATACAGAAGAATCCTTCATTCTATAAACCATGATGAACATTGCCATATGTAATATGAAGGAATTAAGGTTCAGTATTGGGCTTCCTAGGTGGAAGAGTGGTAAAGAATTTGCCTGCCAGTGTAGGAGATGCAAGAGACTTGATTTTGATCCCTGGATCAGGAAGATCCCCTGGAAAAGGAAATGGGAACCCACTCTAGTGTTCTTGCCATGAAAATCCCATAGACAGAGAAGCCTGGTGGGCTATAATCCATGGGGCCCCAAAGAGTGGACATGACTGAGCATGCACAGACTGCACTGATAAGCAATATAGTTACCCCGAGTATTGTAAACAGTAAGGGATTTAATACAGGGAATTAATAGTCTACAAAATTATTGGAAAGGCTGCAGAACAGTTGAAGTTCTAGCTTGGGCCTATCAAAATGTATTCTAGGAAAATTTATAATTTCCTATCATAGTGTTCCTATTTCTAAGGCTGCCACTGCAGCCATGCTCACCTAGGTTGGTGAACAACAGCAGGGCCACAGCAGACCCCAGAGAGTCATATGAGGAGCAGAGCTACATTCCTTGTTTCTTAACAGAAACCTTTAGACAATAGCACCTGATGCAGGAAAATGACAACTTGCTTAAACCGCAGCAAATGGCAGTAGGCATAGGAAGATGGCATTCATTTTATGTCTACCTTCCAAATCTGTAGCAAGATTATTTCATTAGATTAATCTAAATTAAAATATCCAAATTCATCTGTAAGGAAATCTGTAGATTTAATCCTTCCAACGCCTGCTATACTGGGAGAGGGCCAACAGTGGGAGAGATACAGAGAGTGGGAATGGGAATGGATTTTAATTGACAATGGACAAGTACACAGCAAATCTAACATCTCTGTTCTCTCCCATTAATAGTGAGTTACAGTGGCTAGTCTTATTGTGGAAGCCACGAATGCCCCTGCAAACATCCAAAATGCCCTCTAGGTAGTGGTACTACCACTGTTGAATAAAGTTGACTTAGAATGTAATCTGCTATGGTAGTTACATTTGCTTGTAAGATTTGCTTTTCTTAGTAACATACATTAGGCTGGTGATATATTTGCTTTCTTGATACGCCAAAACAGCAAAAGTTGAGCACATGAAAGACTTGGGTTTGGGAGAAATGAAAATGTTCAATGTGCTAAAGAAAGTAAATCATATTGTGATTCATGTCTCACCTGGTGAAAAAGCAATCAGGACCACAGCTGGGAAGCTCAGTGGTTCCTGGCTCAAAATCAGCAAACTAAGGGTAACCTTGGGGAGGAAAAAAATATTTGTGCCTATTTTAGGGAGTTTATTTTCTCCTAAGGAAAATGAATGGAAGAAAGTCTTCAATCTGCTCAGATTTCTTTTGTAGGATAAAGGAAAAGCCATAAGAGTCATACTGTTAGGTCAAAAACTGTTGTCTTATTTAGTCCTTGAATATTAACTAAAACTTCCATTTTAGCTGATGTAAATTCAAGATACGAGCTTTTCTTTCATTTAGTTTTTCCAGTGATAATACTTAGAAAAACGGATGTTGGTTGAGTTGCCAGAATCCCATGGAGAGGAACTCTCACATGAGAAACTGGTGCAGATGGGAAATGTGAAATTGAATAAAGAGACAATCTACCCCACTAATATTGCCAGGAACAGTTGCCAGATTTTTTTTCTATTCTTAAAGATGAATTAAAAGTTTTATAGTAATAAATATGCAGAGGGAGGAGTTTTAAAATCAACTGGCTTTGAATTTTGGATGTTTAATAAAGCCCCACATGTTCTGCCAATACTAAGGTAAAATCTCTTTCTTTCATATCAGATAGCCACTCCCCAAATAGCTCTTTGGAGAGCTCTATAATTTCAGACTTACATAACATAAATATTCACTGTAATAATTTTCTTTTAAAATTCTAAATATAGTCAGTGTTTAATGTTAAATTTATTTTAGGAATTTGTATTAACATCTTAACATTTAAAGGAAGGACTATTATAAGGATGTCATCTAACCCAGTCAGTTTATAGGGAAATAAATAAGACTGAAAATTATTAAATGACTTTTCAAAGACATGGAGCATAATAGTGATAAAATTAAAAGCAAAATATATTATTTTCCCTCTGTATTGTAAAGTACATTTCCTGTATACCACCATTTGTCCAAATATTAAGACTCTGTATATTCCTGCTTGTGATACTAGCTTATTAATTCTGAAAGATATTTATAATAGAGATATATTTACAACTTTGCTGAGCACATATAAAGAACTTCATATATCTACACATACTATATCAATTTTTTGTTATGAACATAAAAACATACATTTAAAATAGAAGTTTTCTCAAGTTGTATCTTTTCATAGTCAGTCAGTTCAGTTCAGTCGCTCAGTCATGTCCAACTCTTTGCAACCCCTTGGACTTCAGCACACCAGGCTTCCCTGTCCATCACCAACTCCTGGAGCTTGCTCAAACTCATGTCCATTGAGTGGGTGATCCCAACCATCTCATCCTCTGTCGTCCCCTTCTCTTCCTGCTTTCAGTCTTTCCCAGCATCAGGGTCTTTTCTAATGAGTCAGTTCTTCACATCAGGTGGCCAGAGTTTTAAAGCTTCAGCATCAGTGGTGATAATATAATAATTTTTAATGTTTAAAATAAAAAGTACATATTTTATCAAAATGGAACTTAATGTAATTCTGGCTAATTTAAATATAAAATGGCTTTACTAAATGATATTTGATGACACATTGAGTTTTGACAAGTGGGCTGAAGAGCCAGAATTAAAAGCTACACAGCTGCAAAAATCATCAGAAGTCACACGACACAACTGATCCATGAAAATATTGTTGCAGCTCTATAGAAAATTAGATATAGTGCAAAGTACAGTCAAGATGACATACCTGAAACCTGTTGCAAAGGAACCTGAGACAGTGCATGTCCTCTACACTGAAAGATGCAGTTATGTAATAGGGAATTCCTGAAATACTGAAAGTAGTTCTGGCTTCCCCATGGAAATGATAGTGTGAAATGGAGATAATAGTTTATCCTTTACAGAGAGTGGATGAGGGTATTAGTGGACTCACAAAGGCTGACTTGTACTGAGAGTTCCAGAGAGGGAACAAGATGCACTGTGGACTCTTGTGAAGAGCAGTTGAAAACATGTCTGTCAAACATCATGGTAGATTCAGAAAAGGCTTCTGAAAAAACAGTATCTTGGAGGTTAAAAAACACCTACATAATTTTTTAATATACCTAAATTATAATGTTAGTAAATATAGGTAGTCAGAACAACATAAAAAGCATGTTATAGATTTAACAATCTGTTGATCTGTATGATAATAATAGGAATAATGGAAACAAATGGGACATTATATAAAGACATAATTTTTGTACTCCTTACATTTTTCATTTCAGTTCTGTCACTCAATCGTGTCTGACTCTTTGCAACCCCATGGACTGCAGCACACCAGGCCTCCCTGTCCATCACCAGCTCCTGGAGTTTACTCAAATTCATGTCCATTGAGTCGGTGATGCCATCCAACCATCTCATCCTCTATCGTCCCCTTCTCCTCCTGCTTTCAATCTTTGCTAGCATCAGGGTCTTTTCAAATGAGTCAGCTCTTTGCATCAGGTGGCCAAAATATTGGAGTTTCAGCTTCAACATCAGTCCTTCCAGTGAATATTCGGGGCTGATTTCCTTTGGGATGGACTGGTTGGATCTCCTTGCAGTCCAAGGGACTCTCAAGAGTCTTCTCCAACACCACAGCTCAAAAGCATCAATTCTTCGGCACTCAGCTTTCTTTATAGTGCAACTCTCACATCCATACATGACGACTGGAAAAACCATAGCCTTGACTAGATGGACCTTTGTTGGCAAAGTCCTTACATTTTTAGAGAAAACCAAAAGAGACTGCAGCGGGAAAGCTAAAGAGGCTGCCAAAGTGGGAAACTGGATATTCCCATCAAGTAATATGAAAATAAACCATCCAAAAGAAAAAGCAAAATATAATTTTCTCACAATAGATTAACCATGTATACCCCTCATGTTAATACTGAGTCTTTAGAAAATGCATCCTTCATTAGAAATTTGAGCTTCAAGTTTTATTTGGAGAGGAAAGGAGCAAATAGGAATGGAGAGATAGATGTGTTTATCCCCAAATTTCTTAAGTGAACTATGTATAAGATATACATGTGTGCTAAGTTGCTTCAGTTGTGTCTGACTGTGTGGCCCTATGAACTGTAGCCTGCGAGGCTGCTCTGCCCATGGAATATTACAGGCAAGAATACTGGAGTGGTATGCTGCACTGGAGTGGTATGATCATTTCCTGCTCCAGGGGGTCTTCCAGACCAAGGGATTGAACCCATATCTCTTATGTCTACCTGCATTCACAGGTGGGTTCTTTATCAGGTAATGAGGACCTTCAAGAGGAGTGCCAGCTCTATTGCCACTTCTTAGAGTTATTGCTCAATGCACATTTTAAATAATAGTGTGCTTAGAGACATGTTACTAGTTTCTATATTTTAAGATGCCTGAAATACATATTAACTAATTTATATCTTTTGTGCATAATAAAATTGCAGTATTGACCACAACAAAGCAAATATCTAGTAAAATATAGCATTTGCTCAATACATAGTAATCAATAGCATATCAGATTCCAGAATGAATATTTTTAATATAATTAAAACTCTTAGCTAACAAATAGTTTTGGAAGCAGATGTAAATGTGAAATTAGGTAGAGATTTGAATCAATAAAGGCGCACTTTTGGAGATAAATTAGCTATGAGAAAATCTGAAAATTGAATATAGATGAATGTGTAATAACAAGGTATCTTAGGAAATAAAAATATAATTTATAGAGGGAAAAAATAAACTTAGGTAAGAAAATATTTAAAAACTACTTTAAACTTTATACTTACAGTAGAGATTTTAAAAAGATATTAAATGCAGTGAAGTTGTAGAAGCTTTTTTTCTCTACCATTTTCATAGACAGTCTTGTATATTTGGTTAACAAGCACAGGGGAACACAGGTATGTCCTTATTCCAAAGACTGAAAGTAACTTCAATAATTTAATCAAAGTGTTCTCTCAAATTTTATATATAAAGGTGTTCAGTGAGCTTTAGATTCTATTATAGCAAAAATTACATAAGATGAAACAAGGAGGTCACATCATTGTAGAAGAGACAGTGACATCATTCACAAAGGAAAAACAGGAGGTCAAAAGTATAACAAGAAAATGGGTTATAATGGGTTTAGAAATTTCAGGTAAGAAAAGAGTAAGAAAAAGTGTGTTTATAGTTAGTGAAAGCACTAGTGGAGAACAAAAATAAACAATATAGAGGAGGCCTTTTTTTGTGAAACTTGATAAAAACAGCACTGAGGAAAATGAATGATACTGAATAGGAAACGATCTGAAGCAAATCTTTGAAAATGGGAGATGGTTCCCCAATTACTTAATATTAGCTATAAAGAGTAGAAACAAGTCTATTTGAATAAATGACTGAGGGATATACATTTAACAAAAATATACAAACTTTCAATAAAATATGAAAATATTCATAAATTTAAAAATTTTCAAAAACATGAAAATTACATCTATATTAAAATGTAGCTAGTTGCCCATCTTCTGTCCAATGGAATAAGTTTTAACACTGTAGCACCTTGTGGAAGAGCAACTTGTCAGCATTTGTCAGAATATAAAGAGCACATACTACTCTTAAATACAGAAATTATGATAATTATCCCTTTGTCTTTTTTACAGTTAATCACAAATCTCTTACCTGAAAATAGTATTTCTTTAAGATTTATATATAAAAGATGAAAACTGAGAGATCTTTATATGTGATCAGTTCCACAGGATTAAAAAGCCACTATTTCATTATTCTACTTCCCTTGTGGCTCAGCTTGTAAAGAAACTGTCTGCAGTTGATGCAGACCTGGGTTTGGTCCCTGAGTTGGGAAGATACCCTGGAGAAGGGAAAGGCTACTCACTCCAGTATTCTGGCCTAGAGAATTCCATGAACTGTACAGTCCATGAGGTCACAAAGAGTCAGACACAACTGAGTGATTTTCACTTTCTTTCACTTTCATTCCACTATTACTAAAAAAAAACAAAAAAACAAAACACAAAACAAAAACAAAAGCTTTCCTGAAAGGCAGTATGTTTCCAGTTCTTATCACATTTAATTTAGTGTGGTTTTATGTCATGGGTTATTTTTTCTACTGTCATATGTATATTTATATTCTTTTACACAAAGCATTTTTAAATAACAGAATTCAAAATGGGTTAGTAGTACATAAATGTTTGATGGGCTTGAATTTTAAAACTAAAACAAATAAATTTGAATAATGAAATTTTAAAAATTGATGATTAGCAAATAAAATTAAAAGCAAAATGTTACATGTGATGCTTAATTATAAGTCTTACATAAGATTTGGCATCATAAGAGTTTTTAAAATATATTACATAATGTTAAAAAACAAAGAGCTGTAAATTGAAAGTAATGTTAAAAAATAGCTGTAAACTGACATTCTGAATTTAGACTTGCATAAATATTTCTCAGCATTAAACTATATGTGGGGAAATTGAGGAAAACTGACATCAGATATTCAGATTAATTAGCAGAAAAATTTTTTATGTGTTCTTTTTGGTTACTTTCCATAGGTATAAGACAGTAGTTGCACTCAGTTAACTAAGTTAAGCGGAGGTGAGTTTATTGACTGTCAAAAAGTAAAATTAAAAAAAAAATTTGTTGAATGTCAAATGGTCTTTCATTTCTCCTCCTTGAAATTCATGTCTCTATTCTTTTTCTATATTTCATGTCTACTTGTTCTTTCAACCCCTTTGGAGTAGGGCCAGGCACTGAAGTCTACAGTGTGAATATGCCTGCTATATTGCTGTTTGATCTTCTTCCCTTGATGTGTCAGTTTCTTTGTGGGCTGCCTGCTTGTCAGACCATTTTTATTCTTCAAAACTTTATACATAATTTTTAAAAAGCTGTGCAGATCTCAGGGCACTTTATGAATCTTTCACAAGTTAATCACACTTACATAGCATAAACACTGCTGCTTATGTGTTTAACAGTATAAGGACAAACATATTTACCCATCTGCAACCAATTAGATGCAAATACTCAAATTATAGGTTAAAGAAAGGTGTTTGTGCTTCCATTTGAAATAGTAAAGTAAGTAGATTTAGAAAGATAACTCAATAAAATGCATCTAGTATTTGTAAGCATCAAACAATGCACATTATTTAATGGATCATTACACTAAAATATAAGAATCTTAGTTCTCATGTTGTTTGACAGTTGGGTAGTTGTGATATCTTTTTACTTACAGAAAATGCATGCCTCATCCTTATTTACGTCTCTTCCTATTAAAAGGAAGATACTCTCTAATCAGACACATTTGATAAAACTTGGCACTTGTCACATGGGAAAAAGTATCCTTTTGCTCTGTGCCTCATACAATCTTAGGCATGTAATAGTCATCAAGAAAGGCAAAACATATTGTGTTCTGTAGATTAACTCATTCACCTAAAAGTCTGTTTCTTTTCTGTTATATTCATTCTTGCAAATGTAAAAATTTCATTTTTATGGCTAAGTAGTATGCCAGTGTGTGTGTGTGTGTGTGTGTGTGTGTGTGTGTGTGTGTGTGCGCGCGCGCCAGGGTTTTTTTTTTTTCTTAATCCACTCATCTATTGTTGGAACTGAAGTTGCTTCCATATTATTATTATAAATAATACCTCTATGAACACTAGGTGTATGTATCTTTTCAAATTAGTGTTTTCATTTTCAGGAGCAGAATTTTCATTTCCAGGAGCAGAATTGCTGGATTTTATGGAAGTCCCATTTTTAGTTTTTGAGACCCCTTCATACTGTTTTCCACATTGGCTGTACAAATATACTTTCCCACCAATAGTGAACATGGTTCTCTTTTTCCACATTTTCACCAACATTTGCTATTTTGAGCCTTTCTGATGATAACTCTGACAGGTATGGGGTGAGTTCTTATTCTGTTTTGCATTTTACTGATGATTGTTGTGAATATTTTCATGTTGTTAGCTAACTGTATATCTTCTTTGGAAAAATGTATATTTATATTTGTCCATTTTAATTAGTTTTTTTTTATATTGAGTTGTTCGAGCTGTTTATATATTTTGGATATTAACCCTTTTTCAGTTATGTCATTTGCAGATATTTTCTTCCATTCAGTAGGTTGTCCATTTATTTTGTTGGTGGTTTCATTTGCTGTGAAAATGCATTTAAGTTTAATTAGGTCCAATTTATCATTTTTACTTTTATTTCCTTTGCCCATGAGACTGCTCAAAAAAAAAAATTCATACAGTTTATGTCACTATTCTGGCTTTGTTTATTTCTGGGAGTTTTATAGTTTCCAGTCTTCAATTTAGGTCTTAAATCAATTTTGAGGTTTTTTTAAAAAAATATATGGTGGGAGAAATTATTCTAATTTCATTCTTTTACATGTAGCTATCCAGTTTTTTCAACAACAATCATCAAAGAGACTATATTTTCTCAGTTGTATATTCTTGGCTCCTTTGTGATAAATTGACCATATATACAAGGGATTATTTCTTGTTTTTTTTTAAATTAATTTATGTTTTATTGAAGGATAATTGCTTTACAGAATTTTATTGTTTTCTGTCAAACCTCAACATGAATCAGCCATAGGTATACATATATTCCCTCACTTTCAAAGCTCCCTCCCATCTCCCTCCCCATCCCACCCCTCTAGGTTGATACAGAGCCCTGTTTGAGTTTCCTGAGCAAATTCCCGTTGGCTATCTATTTTGCATATGGTAATGTAATTTTCCATGTTACTCTTTCCATACATCTCACCCTCTCCTCTCTTCTCCCCATGTCCATACGTCTCTTCTCTATGTCTGTTTCTCCATTGTTGCCCTGTAAGTAAATTCTTCAGTACCATTTTTCTAGATTTGTGTTAGATTTTTCTAGATTATGTGTTAGAATATGGTATTTATCTTTCTCTTTCTGATTCACTTCACTCTGTATAATAGGTTCTAGGTTCATCCACCTCATTAGAACTGACTCAAATGTGTTCCATTTTATGGTTGAATAATATCCATTGTGTATATATACCACAACTTCTTTATCCATTCATCTGTTGATGGACATCTAGGTTGCTTCCATGTTCCAGCTATTGTAAATAGTGCTGCAGTGAGCAATGGGATATATGTGTCTCTTTCAATTTTGGTTTCCTCAGGGTATATGCCAAGGAGGGGGATTGCTGGGTCATATGGTGGTTTTATTCCTCGCTTTTTAAGGAATCTCCATACCATCTTTAATAGTGGCTGTGACAATTTACATTCCCATCAACAGTGCAAGAGTGTTCCCTTTGCTCCACACCCTTTCCAGCATTTATTGTTTGTAGACTTTTTGATCAGGGCCATTCTGATTAGTGTGAGGTGATGTCTCATTATAGTTTTGATTTGCATTTCTCTAATAATGAGCAATTTGAGCATCTTTTCATGTGTTTGTTAGCCATCTGTATGTCTTTTTTGGAGAAATGTCTGTTTAGGTCTTTTCCCCACTTTTTGATTGGGTTGTCTGTTTTTCTGGCACTGAGTTCTATGAGCTGCTTGTATATTTTGGAAATTAATCCTTTGTCAGTTGTTTCATTTGCTGTTATTTTCCCCCATTCTGAGGGTGGTCTTTTCACCTTGCTTATAGTTTCCTTTGCTCTGCAAAAGCTTTTAAGTTTAATCAGGTCCCACTTGTTTACTTTTGTTTTTATTTCAATTACTTTAGAAGGTGGGTCATAAAGGATCTTGATTTGATTTATGTCATCGAGTGTTCTGCCTACATTTCACTCTAAGAGTTTTATAGTTTCTTGTCTTACATTTAGGTCTTTAATCCATTTTGAGTTTATCTTTGTGTATGATATTAGGAAGTGTTCTAATTTCATCCTTTGATGTGTATCTGTCCAGTTTGCCCAGCACCATTTATTGAAGAGGCTGTCTTTGCCCCCATTGTATATTTTTGCCTCCTTTGTCAAAAATAAGGTACCAAGTTTGCATGGGTTGATTTCTGGGCTTTCTATCTTGTTCCATTGGTCTAAATTTCTGTTTTTGTGCCAGTACTATATTGTCTTTATGACTGTAGCTTTGTATTATAATCTGAAGTCAGAAAGGTTGATTCTTCCAGCTCCATTCTTCTTTCTCAAGACTGCTTTGGTTATTCAGGGTCTTTTGTGTTTCCATATTAATTGTGAAAATTTTTGTTCTAGTTCTGTGTAGAATGCTACTAGTAATTTCATGGAGACTGTTCAATCTGTAGATTGCATTTGGTAGTATAGTCATTTTCACAATATTGATTCTTCCTACCCAGGAACATGGAATATCTCTCCATCTGTTTATGTCATTTTTTATTTCTTTCAGTAGTGCCTTTTAACTTTCTGTGTATGGTTCTTTTGTCTCTTTAGGTAAGTTTATTCCTAGATATTGAATTCTTTTTGTTGCAATAGTGAATGGGATTGATTCCTTAATTTCTCTTTCTGATTTTTCATTGTTAGTATATAGAAATGCAAGTGGGTTCTGTGTATTGATTTTGTATCCTGCAACTTTGCTAAATTCAGTGATTAGCTCTAGTAATTTTCTGATACTATCTTTAGGATTTTCCATGTACAGTATCATGCAATCTGCAGTGGTCAGAGCTTTACTTCTTTTCTGATCTGGATTCCTTATATTTCTTTTTCTTCTCTGATTGCTGTAGCTAGGACTTCCAGAAATATGTTGAATAATAGGGGTGAAAGTGGACGCCTTCTCTTGTTCCTGATCATAGGGGGAATGTTTTCAATTTTTCACCATTGAGAATAATGTTTGCTGTAGGCTTATCATATATGGCCTTTACTGTGTTGAGGTAGATTCCTTCTATGCCCATTTTTTGAAGAGTTTTAATCATAAATGGGTGCTGAATTTTGTCAAAGGCTTTTTCTGCATCTATTGAGATTATCATATAGTTTTTATCTTTCAATTTGTTAATATGGTGTGCCACATTGATTGATTTGCATATATTGAAGAATCCTTGATTCCCTGGGATAAACCCAACTTGATCATGGTGTATGAGCTTTTTGAATTGCTGAATTCTGTTTGCTAAAATTTTGCTGAATATTTGCATCCATGTTCATCAGTGATATTGGCCTGTAGTTTGTGTGTGTGTGTATGTGTATGTGTGTGTTTTCTTTTCTGGTTTGGGTATCAGAGTGATGGTGGCCATGTAGAATGAGTTTGGAAGTGTTCCTTCCTCTGCAGTTTTTTGAAAGAGTTTTAGAAGGATAGGCATTAGCTTTTCTCTAAATGTTTGATAGAATTCTCCTGTGAAGCCATCTTGTCCCCCAAGCTTTTCTTGGGGGTGGGGGGAGTTTTTGATCACAGCCTCAATTTCAGTTCTTGTAATTAGGTTGTTCATAATTTGTATTTCTTCCTGGTTCAGTTTTGGGAGATTGAACTTCTCTAAGAATCTGTTGATTTCTTTCAGGTTATCTAATTTGTTGCCATATAATTGTTCATAATAGTCTCTTATAATCCTTTGTATTTCTGCATTGTCTGTTTAACCTTTTCTTTTTCATTTCTAATTTTGTTGATTTGATTCTTCTCTCTTTATTTCTTGATGAGTCTGGCTAAAGGTTTGTCAATTTTGTTCATCTTCTCAAAGAACCAGCTTTTATTTTTACTAATCTTTAATATTGTTTCTTTCATTTGTTTTTCATTTATTTCTGCTTGGATCTTTATCATTTCTTTCCTTCTACTAACTTTGGCTTTTTTTTTGGTTGTTGTTGTGCTTTTTTTCCAGTTGTTTTAGGTGTAAAGTTAGCTTGTCTATTCGATGTTTTCCTTGTTTCTTGAGGTACAATTGTATTGCTATAAACTTCCCTCTTAGAACGGCTTTTGCTGCCTCCCATAGGTTTTGAGTTGTGTTTTCATTGTCATTTGTTTCTAGAAACTTTTTGATTTCCCTTTTGATTTCTTCAGTAACCCGTTGGTTATTTAGAAATGTATTGTTTAATCTCCATGTGTTTGTATTTCTTACAGTTTTTTCCTTGTGATTGATATCTAGTTTCATAGTGTTGTGGTTGGAGATGATGCTTGATATGATTTCAATTTTCTTAAAATTACTGAGGTTTGATTTGTGACCCAAGATGTGGTCTATCCTGGAGAATGTCCCATGTGCACTTGAGAAGGTGTATTCTTCTCCATTTGGATGGAATGCACTGAAGATATCATGAGATCAATCTCATCTAATGTATCATTTAAGACTTGTGTTTCTTTATTAATTTTTCTATTTTGATGATCTGTCCATTGCTGTGAGTGTGGTGTTAAGGTTTCCTACTATTATTCTGTTACTGTCAGTTTCTCCTTTATGTCTGTTAGTGTTTGTCTTATGTATTAAGGTGCTCCTGTGTTGGGTGCATAGATATTTTTAATTGTTTATGTCTTCTTCTTGGATTGACCTCTTGATCATTATGTAGTGTTCTTCCTTATGTCTTGTAATCTTCTTTATTTTAAGGTCTATTTTGTCTGATATGAGGATTGTTATTCTAGCTTCCTTTTGCTTCCCCTTTGCATATGTGTCTATATGCGTTCTTATGTTTGTTTATAAAAACAATAAAATGTGTGACTGAATATACACATATACATATACACCCATAAGCAAAATCAAAACAGTCCAACAAAAATAAAGTACCATAGATTGACCTGGCAAACAAAGGAAACCAAAAATTATGTCTACCAGAACAAAATTAACTAAAGCACAAATTGGAAAAAAAAACTAAAGCAAGATGCCAATTGGGGAATAAAATAATGAAAATAAAGCTAACAAATATATTGAGAGGAAAGGAAAGAAAGAAAAGAAAGAAAGACTATATATGCAAGATTAAATAGAGGTAGATAAAAATTTATAAACATTAAAGATAACTGCATGGGGAAAATAGGAAAAGCAACCAAAGGAATAAATGTAGAAAAAAATAATAATAGGTTTAAAAAACTTTAAAAATAAAATTTAAAAAAGGAAGAGAGAGAGAAAAAAAGGAAAACTCCCAAGAACTGCAAAAGCCCAATGTAGAGGCAGGGGTTTATAACAACAATAAGAAATGTGACAGAGAAAAAAAAGAAAAAAATAGTCAAAACCTTAATTAGATTTCATAGTGACAATAAAATCAACTACAACAGAAGGGGGAAGAAAGGAAAAAAAAAGATTAAAAAAGTCCAAAAGTATCTACAGAATAAGTCAAAACATAAGATTAATAAATGTTTTTCTTGAGTCACTGCTGTCAGAGTCCTTTCCCTCCCTGGGATTCACGGTCCACCTCACCTCCCCAGGATGCCCTCCAACACAGTGCTGATCTCTGAACCTATTGTGGGGGCAGTTCAAATTCTAATCTGGTCCAACCCCTTTGTGTTCTTGTCTCCAATGTCCACAGCTATCAGAACTAGTGCGTTTTCTTTTGTGGAAGCTCTCAGTGACCTTTTATATATTCCATAGACACAGAGTCTGCCTGGTTGATCGTGTGGATTTAATCTGCAGCTTATACGGCTGGTGGGAAAGTTTTGGGTCTTCTTCCTTAGCCATACTGCCCCTGGGTTCAATTGTGATTTTATTTCCACCTGTGCATGTGGGTTGTCCACTGGGGTTTATTCCTGAGGCTTCCCTGGAGAATTTGGTTTGCCCCTGTGAGGGCCAGGTGTGGAAGTGGTCCAGCTGCTTGGGCTGCAGGGGTTCTGGCAGCACCAGGTACTCAGAGAGTTGGCGCCTAGGGCAGCAGGAAATATAGAGCTCTAGGAGGGTATGGGAACCAGTGTTGGCCAATATGCTCCAGTATTCTTGCCTGGAGAACCCCCATTCCTTGATAGAAAAGCCTGGCAGGCCACAATCTACAGGGTAGCAAAGAGTCAGACACTGCCAAAGCGACCCTGTGCACATAGATGCAAGACATTTTTGCCTTTGGCAGCTCTGCCCCAGTGAGAGTTGAGTGTGAAGGTGGACAGCTGCTTGGCTTGCAGGGACCCTGGCAGCACTGTGTGCAGGGACACGGACTGCCTCCTCCACAGGAGTTATGGCCCTGTCAGAGTCTTTCTTTTTGAGCCTCTCGTAGCTGGCAATCAGAAGGCCCCGTTGGCCATTCTTTCTCCATAGCTCTGCCTGTTCAGGCACTTAGAGGGCTCCCTTACCTGGGGACCTTATCTGTTGTTCGGGCAGGTCAGGCACATAGAGGGGCCCTCCTGCCTGGGGTCCCACTCTGTAGATCGGCACATCAGGCACTTAAAAGGGCACCCTGGGTGGGGTCCTACTCTGTAGTTTAGGGCATCAGTCACGTAAAGGAGCACCTTGGGTACGGTCCTACTCTGTAGTTCAGTGTGTCAGGTGTTTGATGGGCTGGCTTCTCTATTGTTCAGCTGCCCATCCTGGCCTGTAGGTGGAGAGAGGCTAGGTTGATGATTCCGCCCCCTATGCATGACTCAACAGTATTGCCTTGCTTCCATGGCTGTCCGGCTTTCCTCCACAGGCATTTCCCACCACAGTCTCCTCCCTCACACCCCCTCGATCTGTCTCTCTGCAGTCCTCACCCTGGAATTGCCCCACAATCCCTAAACTCCAGCTCGCAGCTGCCGCCCCTTCCAGCGGGGCTCTACATCCCTGTCCAAGGTATGTATGGCAGCAGCAAGGACTGTCTGATTCTCATTCCATTTAGGCTACCATAGATCAGCTGTTTCACTCTCAGCCTTTAAAGTTTCTCCTCTGACTCAGACAATTGCCTGGATGTGGGGATCGGACCGCTGCTTCAGTTCCCCCACCTGCTGAGGGCAGGTCCAGTCCTACTAACTCTCCTGTTTTTCCCCTTAGTTCCTTCATCCTACTAAGTTTTGCATGGATCTATATATTCTTTTCCACTGGTTGTGTACTCCTGTCCGCTGTCAGCTGGTGCTCTGCATGCACTTCTGTGTCTGAAGGTGTATTCCTGATGTATCTGTGGAGAGACATGTACTCCATGTCCACTTACTCCTCTGCCATCCTGTTCTTATTTCTTGGCTTTCTATTCTGTTCCAATGAGCTATGTATATGTTTGTATACTAGTATCATAGTGATTCAGTAATGTAGCTTTGTAGTATAGCCAAAAGTCAAAGAGTGAGGTACTCCAGCTCTATTCTTTCTTCTCAAAATTGTTTTGGCTCTTTAGGATCTGTTGTATGTCCATACAAATTTTGAAATTATTTGTTCTAACTCTGTGAAAAATACCATTGCTATTTTGATAGGGATTGCATTGCATCTATAGATTACCTTGGGTAGTATATTCATTTTAGCAATGTTAATTTTCTTATCCATGAACTTGGTATATCTATCCATTTGTGTCATCCTCAATTTCTTTCATCAGTGTCATGGTTTCCTGAATATAGGTCTTTTTATCTCCTTAGGTCAATTTCTTCCTTAGGTATTTTATTCTTTTTGATATGATTGTAAATGGGATTGCTTCCTTAATTTCTATTTCTTATAGTCTATTGTTAGTGTATATATTGTTAGTGTATAGAAATGCAAAATATTTCTGTGTTAATTTTATATCCTGCAACTTTACTAAGTACATTTGTGGTATCTAATAGATTTTCAGTCATTTCATTAGGATATTCTACATACAGTATTATGTCATCTGCAAATAGTGAGTTTTACTTCTTCCTATCCAATTTGGATTCCTTGCATTTCTTTCTCTTGTCTTGTTGCTGTGGCTAAGACTTCCAATACTCCATTGAATTAAAGTGGCAAGAGATGGGATCCTTGTAATGTTCCTAATCTTAGAAGAAATGCTTTTGGCTTTTAATCATTGAGTATGATGTTAGCTGTGGGCTTATCATATATCTTTATTATGTTGAGGTATGTTCCCTCTATATCCACTTTCTAGAGAATAATTTTAACATAAATCAATGTTGAATTTTGTCAAAACTTTTCATGCATCTATTGAGAAGATCATGTGTTTTGTATTCTTAAATTCGTTAATGTGGTGTATCACATTGATTTATTTTGATATTGAAACATCCTTGCATTCCTGAGAAAAATCCCATTTGCTCAGAGTGTGTGATCCTTTTAAATAATTTTTGAATTCAGTTTGTTAATATTTTGTTGAAGATGCTTGCATCTATGTTTATCAGTGATATCAGCCTGTAATTTAAGAAGGGGACGACAGAGGATGAGAAGACTGGATGACATCACCAACGCAATGGCCATGAGTTCGAGTAGGCTTCAGGAGTTGGTGATGTATAGGGAAACCTGGTGTGCTGCAGTCCATGGGGTCACAAAGAGTCGGACAAGACTGAGTGACTGAATTGAACTGATACTTTGTACATACTATTTAATCATATAGTAATTTTAGTACTTAAAGTATTTTGATTGATCCTAATAAAAATAAATGATCATTTGCAAATTTAACATTTTAATAGTTAATTCAGATATTTTAGTGATGTGATTTTTATGCATTAAACTCATGATAGTTATATATTCACTGATGATTGTAACTTTTATTACCACAAAATGATAATATTTATTCAATTTAATGATTTTTGACTCAATTGTTTTACCTCATATTAATATTAGCATTCATTATAGTTGTCTTCATCAGTATGTTAATACATTCAACACATAATGTCATAACCATGAATTAAAGTTGAGGTTAATTCACAAAATAATGGCTATTGCAGAAAAACTAATGTCATTATGAAGCTTAAACTAAATGGAAAATTCCTCCTATCTATTTATTTTTTTTAAGATACCTAATTAAAAAGTAAAGCTTATTTTTGAAAAGTTAACACACAAACATATTAGAAGAGTTCAAAACTTTCAAGTTCAACTTATGTCTCTCAGAGGAACCAGTTTTACCTGTTTTGTATGTATATATTCTTGTAAAGATAATCTAAAATTATACAAGTTCTTACATATACATATTCCTTTGTTCATTTTACCCAAACAGTAGCATCTTTCTTTATTCCTACTTAATGCTTTGGTTGTCATTCTACATATAAGCTGCCTTCTTTTTATAACAGTTTATTTTAAGTTTGTAAGTTATATACATTATAAAAATACTTCTACATTTTCCTCCACCTTCCCAACATTTTATAGTTTTGATGTCACAGATTATATCTGTATATTTTGTATATCTATTAACAAATATTTGTAGTTATAGTTGTTTTTTTATTATTTTCATCTATATACAAGCTTTGTGATTCACCTACCACCTTTACAACATTAAATCATTCTGATTTTTACCAAATATGTACCTTTGCAAGTAAGATTTACATTTTCATACGTTTTCCTACTACTAATTAATGCTCTTTTACTTCAGCTTAAAGAAGTCCTTTTAACATTTCCTGTAAGGCCAATCTAGTGATAATGAACTCCACTAGCTTTTCTAGCTTTTTTTTTTTTTTTTGGTCTGGAAAAGTCTTTTGCTTTAACTCTGAAGGACAATTTTCCAATAGCATATTATTATTTGGCAGTTTCTTCCTTCAGTACTTTGATGCCTTCTTTTTAAGAGCTAACTAGTATTTCATTGCACAGATGTACCAAATCAACCAAACCTCAATTCATGGACAGTCATGTTTACAATCTTTCTCAATTATAAACTACTACTGTGGATGCTGTGGTAAGCTTGATGGGTCTCCAGTCCAGTTAGTTGGTTGCCAGGTCCTGCCTTGCAGAGAATCCTTGATAGGATTGGTCATGAAGAACTTCACTGCAGAACCCCAGGGAGCTTTGGGGGTAGTGCTAGCTCACTAGTGAGTGAAGTTGGGGTCCAGGAGATCCTGGAGATGGTGTTACCCACCAATGGGTGAAACCAGGTCCTGGGACTGAACATCTTTTTACTTGCTTACTTTCCATTTTCATATCTTCTTTGTGAAGTGTCTGTTCAGATCCTTTGCCCATTTTAAAATTGGGTTCTTTCTTATTGTTGAGTTTAAAGAATTATTTGCATATTTGGGATACAAGTTGTTTACCAGATATACATTTTGCATAGACCTTCCCCCTGTATTTTAACTCTCTTAACATTGTCTCTCACAGAGCAGGGGTCTTTAATCTTAATAAATTTCAACATAATTTTTTTTTCTTAAATGGATCATGTTGTAGGTGCATCTAAAAACTCATGGCCAATCATAAAGTCAACTAGATTTGCTCCTGTGTTATCTTTTATAATTTTTATACTTTTGCATTTTACATATAGACATTTACAGGTAATTTTTGTGAAATGTATGAGGTCTATGTCTAGATTATTTTTTCTTCATATGGATGTCTAGTTGTTCCAGCATTACTTGTTGAAAAGACTATTCTTTCTCAATTGAATTGCCTTTGCTCTTTTGTCAAAGATCAGTGGACTATATTTGTGTGACTATTTCTGGGCTCTCTATTCTGTTCAACTGATATTTGTGTCTGTTCTTTTTCTAATATATGCTGTCTTTGTTATAGTAGCTTTCAGGTTGGGTTGCATCATTCCAACTTCTTTGGTACCTTGTTGGCTATTTGGGGCCTTTGGCCTTTCCATATTAACTTTATCATCAGTTTGTTGATACTTATAAATAAACTTGTTGAGATTTTGATTGGGTTACATTGAATCTATAGATCAAGTTGGGTAGAACTGACAGCTAATTTTATTGTCTTCCAACTCAAATTCATAATATTTTTCCATTTATATCTTGCTAGATTTTGTTAATCAGAATTTTGAAGTTTTCTACATGTATATCTTGTACATATTTTAGATTCATACCTAAGTATTATTTTTGTAAATGGTAATGTGTTATACAGTGCAGGTATTTATGAAAGCAGTTGACTTGTATATTAACCATGTATATTGTAATCTTTCTGTAATCACTTATAGTTCTGGAGTTATTTTTTTAACTCAGATTTTCTACATGAACAATTGTTATCCATGAACAAACTCACTTTTATTTGTTCCTTTCTAATATGTTTAAAATTTATTGTCTTTTTATTGTATTAGCTATTACTTCTAGTACAATGTTGAAAAGACTGGTGACAGGGGATATCTGTGCCTTAGCAGGATAGATTCTGCTTTCTAAACATTATGTATGATGTTAGCTGTACGGTTTTTATAAATGTTCTTTATCAAGTTTAGGATGTTCTCCCTTTATTCCTAGTTGGGTCAGAGGGGTTTTTTTTTTAAAGCATAATTGATTTACAGTATTGTGCTAATTTCAGGTATAAGCAAAGTGATTTAGTTATATATATATATTTTTTCCATTATAAGTTATTACAAGATACTGAATATAATTTCCTGTTATACAGTAAATCCTTGTTACTTATCTGTTTTACATATAGAACTTTGTATCTGTTTATCCCATACACCTAATTTATTATACCTCTGCTTCTGCTGCTGCTAAGTCGCTTTGGTCATGTCCGACTCTGTGCGACCCCACAGATGGCAGCCCACCAGGCTCTGCCGTCCCTGGGATTCTCCAGGCAAGAACACTGGAGTGGACTGCCATTGCCTTCTCCTTTTATACCTCACCACCCCTTTATTAGCCATAATATTGTTTTCTATATCTGTATGTTACTATTTTGTATATAGATTCTTTTGTGCTATTTTTTAAATTCCATATGTAACTGGAATCATATTTGTTTTCTGTCTGACTTACTTCCCTAAGTATAATAGTCTCTCAGTCCATCCATGTTACTGTATATGTCACTATTTCTTTATTATGACCAAGTAGTGTGGATATATGCATATACACATATACATAAATGTATACACACACAGCACATCTTGTTAAGCCAGTCTTCTGTTAATAGGCACTTAGATTACTTCCTTGTCTTGGCTATTGTAAGTAGTGCTTCTGTGAATATTATAGTATATGTATCTTTTTGAATTAGAGTTTTTGTTTTTCCCAGATATATATCCAGGATTGGTATTGATGCATAATGCAGTGACTCTATTTTTAGTTTTTTAAGGAATTTCCATAGTGTTCTCCATAGTGGCCCCAGCAGTTTACACTCTACCAACAATGTAGAAGGATCCCCTTTTCTCCACACTCTCTCCAGCATTTATCACTTGTATACTGTAAAATAAAAATTAATTTATTTATGGTTGCCCTGAGTCTATGTTGCTGCATGTGGGCTTTCGATAGTTGCAGTGAGCAGAAGCTGCTCTTCCTTATGGTGCATGGGCTTCTCACTACAGGGCTTCTCATGTTGTGGCACACAGGACCTAGATATGCAGACTCAGTAGTTGTGGCTTGCAGGCTCTAGAGCACAGTCTCAGTAGCTGTGGCACACAGGCTTTAGATACCCCACCGCATGCTGGGTCAGGGACTGAACCCATGTCTACTGCACTGGCGGGTGGATTCCCATCCACTGTACCACTGGAGAAGTTCCTATAGACTTTTTTATGATAGCCATGTTGACTGTCTCACTGTGGGTTTTATTTGCTATTTATGCTCTGATAATTAGCTATGTTGAACATCTTTTCATGTGTCTATTTACATATGTATGTCTTCTTTGGGAAAAAGTTTGTTTGGGTCTTCTGCCCATTTTTTAATTTTTTTCCCCAGCATTGAGTTGCATGAGTTGTTTGTATATTTTGAATATTAACAGTTTATTAGTTGTATCATTGAAAATATTTTCTCCCATTCTGTAGGTTGTCTTTTTATTTTGTTGATGATTTCTTTTGCTGTGAAAAAGCTTGTAAGTATGATAGGTCCGGTTTGTTTAGTTTTGCTTTGGGAGACTAAGCTAATAAAATAGCTAAAATTTATGTCCAAGAAAATTTTGCCGATGTTCTCACCTAGGCATGTCTTATATTTAGATTTTTAAACCATTCTGAGTTTATTTTTATACATGGTGTGAGAGAGTTCTAATTTCATTGATTTACATGTAGCTGCCCAGCTTTCCCAACAAAAATGGCTTTCCCTGCTTTTGAAGAGATTGTGTTTCTTCCATTGAATATTCTTCTCTCCTTTATCATAGGTTAATTGACCATAGTTGCATGGGGATATTTCAGGGCCCTGTATCTATTCCATCAATCTATATTTCTGCTTTGTACCAGCACCACATTCTTTTGATTGCTGTAGCTTTGTAATATGGTCTGAGAAGGTTATGTGTCCTCTTCCCTTCCAAATTGGATACTTTGTTTTTCTTTTCTAATTTCTGGGGTTAGGACTGCCAATACTGTGTTGAACAGAAATGGTGAGAGTTGGCATCCTTGTTTTGCTCCTGAATTTAGTGGGAAGGCTTCCAGCTTTTTACTGTTGAGTATTGTATGACTGTTGGTTTGTTGTAAATGGCTTCTATTATGTTGTGATATCTTCCCTCTATAATCACTTTGATGAAAGTTTTTATAATAAGGAGAAGTTGAATCTTCTTAAATGCTTCTTCATCAATTGAGGTGATCATGTATCTTTTGTTAATGTGGCTAACACATTCATTTGCATATGTTAAACCATTCTTGTGACACTGGAATGAATTGAACTTTATCATGGTGTATGATATTTATGTATTGTTGGTTCAGTTTGATAACATTTTGTTGAAAATTTTTGCATTCATATGCCTCAAAGATACTGACCTGTGACTTTTTTTTTTTTTTTGTAGTTTCTTTGACTGTATTTGGTATTGCATGCTGTTGCTTCAGTCATGTCCAACTCTTTGCGACCCTATGGACTGTAGCCTGCCAGGCTCCTCCATCCATGGGATTTTCCAAACAAGAATACTGTAGTGGGTTACCATTTCCTCCTCCAGGGGGTCTTTCTGACCCAGGGATTGAACTCACATCTTTTACATCTCCTGCATTGGCAGGCAAGTACTTTTCCACTAGTACCACCTATTTGGTATTAGGATGATGATGGTTTCACAGAATGCATTTAGGCATGTTCTCTCCTTTTCAAATTTTTTTTTTAATTAGTTGGAAGCTAATTACTTCACAACATTTCAGTGGGTTTTGTCATACATTGATATGAATCAGCCATAGATTTTGTTTGTTTGTTAGAATTGCCCAGTGAAGCCATCTGGTCCTGGACTTTTGTTTGAAGAGTTTGTGTTATTGTTCTTTTAATTACAACTTCTGTTTCACTTCTATTGATTGAACTGTTCAAATGATCTAATATATCTTGACTCAGCTTTGGCAGGCTGTATATTTCTGGAGATGTCCATTTCATCTAGGTTGTCAAATTTGTTGGCATATAACTGGTAATATTATTCTCATGATTTTTGTATTCCTGTGGTATAAATTGTTATTTCTTCTTATTTGAGTCCTCTCTTTTCTTCTTGGTGAGGCTGGCTTGAGGTTTGTTGATTTTGCTTATTTTTTCAAACCACAAATCTTGGTGTTCTTGATCTTTTTTATTGTAAGTTTTATTCCCTTCCTGTCTGATCTTTATTGTTTCATTCTTTCTTCTGACTTTAGGTTCTGTTTATTCTTTTTCTAATTCTTTTAGGTTGTATTCTAGATTGTTTGAGATTTTTCTTGTTTCTTAAAGAAGGCCTGTATCATTATGATCTTTCCTTGTAGAAGTGCTTTTGCTGCATCTCATTGATTTGGTAGGGTTGTCTTTTTCATTTGTCTGATTTCGTCTTTTATTTTTTCATTGACAATTAGTTTCGGGGTAGTTTCATGTTGAAACTAGTTTGAATTGAAAACTGTTCATACTGAAACTAGTTTCAGTACAATTAGTTTCCTGTTGTTTATTTTCCATGTGTGTATGGGTATTTCCCCCCCCCCCCAAAGGTTGTGTGTGTGTGTGTGTGTGTGTGTGGTTGACTTCTAGTTTTATATCATTGTGATCTGGAAGGATGCTTGATACGATTTCTGTCTTCTTAAATTGGTTGAGGCTTGTTGTTTGTCCTTGTATGTGGTCTACCCAAGAGTACATTCCATACATTCTTAAAGAGAATGTATATACTGGCTTATTTATTTTTGATAGTGTCCTGTCAATTTCAATTAAGTCTGGCTTGTTAACTGTGTCATTTAGGGCTTGTGTTGTCTTACTGATTTTGTCTGAATTATCTGTCCATTGATATTTGTTGGGTCTTAAAATCTCCTACGATTATTTTTCAATTGCTCAGTCGTGTCTGAATCTTTGCAACTCCATGGACTGCAGCACACCAAGCTTACCTGACCTTCACCATCACCCAGAATTTGCTCAAACTCATGTCCATTGAGTTGATGATGCCATCAAGTATCTTATCATCTGTAGCCACCTTCTGCTCCTGCCCTCAATCTTTCCCAGCATCAGGGTCTCTTCCAGTGAGTCAGCTCTTTGTGTCAGGTGGCCAAAGTATTGGAGTTTCAGCTTCAGCATCAGTCCTTCCAATGAATATTCAGGGTTGATTTCCTTTAGGACTGACTGGTTTGATTTCCTTGTCCAGGGGAATCCCAGAGTCTTCTTCAGCATCTCAGTTTGAAAGCATCAATTCTTTGGTGCTCAGCCTTCGTTATGGTGACTACTAGAAAAACCATAGCTTTGACTAAGTGGATCTTTGCTGGCAAATCGATGTCTCTGCTCTTTAATATGCTGTTTAGGTTTGTCATAGCTTTTATTCCAAGGAGCAAGCATCTTTTAATTTAATGGCTGCTGTCATCATCTAAAGTGATTTTGGAACCAAGAGAAATAAAGTCTGTCACTGTTTCCACTTTTCCCCCATCTATTTGCCATGAATTGATGGGGTTTTATGCCATTATCTTAGTTTTCTGAATGTGGAGTTTTAAGAGCCTTTTCACTCTTCTCTTTGTTTCATCAAGAATCTCTTTAGTTCCTCTTCACTTTCTGCCATAAAGGTGGTGTCATGGGTATATCTGAGGTTATTGATATTTCTCCTGGCAGTCTTGATTCCAGTATATGATTAATCCAGTCTGGAATTTCACATGATAAACTCTGCATACAAGTTAAATAAATGGGGTGACAATATACAGCCTTGATGTATGCTTTTCCCAATTTTGAATCGTTCATTTTCCCATGTCTAGTTCAAACTGTTGCTTCTTGACCTGCATAAAAGTTTCTCAGGAGGCAGGTAAGGTGGTCTGGTATTCCCATCTGTTTAAGAATTTTTCATAGTTTGTTGTGATCCACACAGTCAAAATCTTTAGTGTAGTCAATCAAGCAGATGTTTTTCTGGAATTTTCTTGCTTTCTCTTTGATCCCACAGATGTTGGCAATTTGGTCTCTGGTATTATTTTCAATGTCTTCCTTTATTTCTCTTAATACTCATTTTATATATCTAGGTGCTCCCATATTGAGTGCACATATGTTAATAAGTATTGTAGCCTCTTTTGTATTAATACTTTTTATATAATGTCCTTTTTAAATGAACCTTTCTAAAGTCTGTTGTGTCTTGTGTGAATATACTTACTCCAGTTTCTTATCATTTCCCTTTCCATGAAGTATATTTTCCCATCCCCTCACTTTTTGTCTGTATGTATGTTTCACTCTGAAATGAGTGTTTTGTGGACAGCATTTATAAGATTTTTTAATGTAATCTGTAACTCTGTGCCTTTTGATGGGAACATTTTGTCCTTTAGCATTCAAAGTCATTATTGTAAAGTGTATACCTATTGCCATTTTATTTCTTGTCTTCAAGTTGTTTTGTAGTTCTTCATTTTGTTGTTTTTCCTTTTGTGGTTTAGTGATTTACTTTTGTAGTATGCTTGAATTCTTTCTGTTTGGTTTTTGGAATCTATTACATGTTTTCAATTTGTGGTTAACATGAAGTTGAAGTATGTTGACCTATATCTATTTACTTTAAAATGATAGTCATTAAAGTTCAAACACATTCTAAAAGATGTACTTTTGGGACTTCCCTGGTTGTCCAGTGGTTAAGATTTCTTGCTTTCACTGTAGGGAGAATAGGCTTGATCCCTAATCAGGGAAGTAGGATGTCCTCATGCCATGTGACACAGCCAAAAAATTAATAAAAGACCTACTTTTTTAAATATATCCCTCTCTCACAGTTTATGATTTTGATATTTTACTTCTTCATGCTTATCCTTTTACTGTTAATTATAGTTATAATCACTCTTACAATTGTTTTTATTATTTTTAAATTTCCATGCTGGTTCATTGAAATGATAGTCAGCCTTTTACATATGTCTTTCATATTGTGATTTTCCCTTCCTTTAGATTCTTGCTTCCTCTCTATTTACAGAAGATTTTTCAATATTTCTTTTAAAGCAGGTTTCCTATTGATGAATTCTCTTAGTTTTTGCTTGCCTGAGAGATTCTTTGTACATCCTATTCTAAAAGTTAATGTTGCTGAGTAGAGTATCCTAAGCTGCAGATTTTACCCTCTGAGAACTTTCAATGCCATTCTCTTCTGGCCTGCACAGTTTCTGCAGAGAAATCAACTGATAGCATTATGTGGGTTTCTTGATGAGAAACTCTTCCTTCCTTTAGAATCCTCTCTTTATCTTTCATGTTTTTCACTTTTAATTATGGTATATCTTGGTGTGAGTCTGTTTGGGTTTTCCTTGGTTGGGATCTTCTGGGCTTCCTGTACCTGGGTATAGGAAGTTTTCAACCACAATTTCTTCAGATACATTTTTGATTCATTTTTTCTCTCCTCTCCTCCTGGAACCCATAATATGTGTAAGTTGGCACACTTTATACTATCCTGTAGATCTCATATGTTACTTTAATTTCTTCCCTTTCATTTGTCTGTCTGCTCTGCTGATTAGGTATTTTCCATTATTCTATCTTCCAGATCATGTTTTTATTCTTTTGTCATTCAGTTTACTTTTCATTGGTTTTCTTACATTGGTTTTTAATCTTGTCAAGTGAATTTTCTATTTTTGATTTGTTCATCTTTATAGTTTTAGTTCCATCTTACAGTGATTTGCATTTCTATGAACAATCTTTCTTAATTCCTTTAGGAATTTATTATCTCCTCTTTGAACTGGGGGGTCTAGTGAACTGGTGGGATCTTTTCTTTTTTTTTTTTTTTTAAATTGGGAGTAGTTTCTCTGATTTTTCATTGTACTTTATTCTGTCTCTGTGAATTTAGGGGAAACAATTATCTACTGTGGGTAAAGATATGTTTTTAGGTGGGAGCCTCCTTTTTTTGACTCTGTGTTCAATATTTTTGGTGTGAGGTCTGGTTTTGTTATGGGTGTCATCCATATCTTTCCTCAGAGTGTACTGGCTTTTGTCCCCTTGAGACAGAGTGTGATTGATGTTGTTGTATCTAGAGTCTGTACTATATGTGAAGTAGAGCTTTCTCTTTGCTCCATGGCTGTCACTGCCTGTCAGAGGTTGGGTCCGATTCCTGGTTGCTGAAGTAGAAGCCAGGAGGGTCAGGTCTGATCAGGTTCCATTGTTGTTGAGTATGTGCCCTGCCTGCCTCAAGAGAGATGATTACTGAAGCAAGTGAGGCCCATGAGGTTACAGCAAACCTAAGCACCACTATGTAGGTGTCCCAAGTTCCATTCAGAAACAGCTCAGGGTAACATTCCTTCCTCTTTTGTATTCATCCCAGATCTAGTACAGGGCAGCGATATGGAGTTGGCTATGGGTCAAGACATTGTCAATACAGGAGTTTAAGTGGCTGCACTGTTGCCTAAAACCTGTACTGTCTCTGTGGTAGACAACTCCCATAGATTTCTGCCCCAGAGGTAGCACTAAGCTATGGTGTGCAGCGGGCAGAGCAAGGATACTCTCGTTTGTGGAGTGAATCACTGCATACCCTCACCCGAGGTCTGTCTGCTGGAAACTCAGTACCTAGCCACTGCATTTTTAGTTCTGGCTTCACTCAGATCACATTCCAGGCCCTCCTGTCTGTCTCTGTGTAGCTAGACTGAGTTCTCTCCCAGGTCTGTTTAGCAAAGATTCAGCGGTTAGCCACTGCACTTTTTGTGGTGCCACATGGTATGGGCACTGACAGGGTCTGCCCAGCTAGAAATGCCAGCTCCGGGTGTGCACTGACAGTCATTTCTGTGGCCAGACCACAACTTAGGTGATCCTGGCAATCCCAGAGAGGTGATCCCATCTGTCTCTGCACAGCTAGAACAAGTCTTTGTCCTGATTTCATGCCAGGCTGTGGTATGAAGTGAGTTTGTGCCTTCAGATTGGGAAGTATGTTGAGGTGACAGCCACCAGTGCAAACACCCTTTGTCCTAATTGTCAGCAAGTCAGTATGTGTGCACTCCTTGCAAGTGAATCCAGGCATCTGCAGTCCTTTTGCAGTTATTTCCTAGCGGGCAAGGTTTCTTGTATCCTCTATGCCATACACTGAGACTGGAATGGGGAGATTGTGATTCAATCTGTTCCCTCACCAGTGGGAAGGTCTGTCTGTAAGGACCTTCTCTTCCTTATAGATCCCTCCCAGGGGCACAGGTTCCCACTCAATGCCTTTTTCCCCTCATCCTATCCAATTATATGGAGATCTTTCTTGCGATTTTTTTTTTTTTTTTTTTTTGTATATGAGATCTTCTGCCAGTTTCCAGTTTTCTGTGAGAAATGTTCAATGTGTTGATACATTTCTGATGTGGTTCTGGGATAGGTAAGCTCCATATCCTCTTACTCCACCTTATTAATCTACCTCTCCTCCATTTACATTAAAAAAAATTTTTTTTTATTTTTTATTGGAGTATATAAGCGCCTATCAAAGTTTCAGCAAAGTAATTCAGTTATACATGTGTGTATTCTTTTTCAAATTATTTCCTATTTAGGTTGTAGCATAATATTGAACAGTTACCTGTGCTATACAGTTAAGTCCTTGTTGATTATACATTTTAAATATAACAGTATGTACTTGTCCTCAAAGTCTGTGAGTCTGTTTTGTAAATAAATTCATTTGTATCATATGATATTTCTTTTTCTCTGATTTCACTTAGATATGACAACTTCTAAGTTCATCCATGTTGCTGGCAAATGGCATTGTTTAATTCTTTTAACTGGCTGAGTAATATTCCATTGTATATATGTATCACATCTTTATTCCTCTCTCCACATTCAGGTTTCTTCCATTTTTTGGCTATTGTAAACAGTGTTGCAGTGAACACTGAGGTGTATGTATCTTTTCAATTTATGGTTTTCTCAGGATATATACAGTGAGATTGCTGGATCATATGGTAACTCTATTTTTAAGTTTTAAGAAACCTCCATACTGTTCTCCACAGTGATTGTACCAGTTAACAGTCACACCAACAGTGTAGGAGGATTCCCCTCACTCCAGAGTCTCTCCAGCATTTATTGATTGTGGGTTTTTGATGATAACCATTCTGACTGGTGATACCTCGTAGTTTTGATTTGCATTTTTGTAATAATTAGCAGTGCTGAACATATTTTCATGTGCCTATTGTCCATCTGTGTGTCTTCTTTCCAGAAATGTCTATTTAGGTCTTCTTCCCATTTTGTGATTGGGTTGTTTGTTTTTATGGTTTTAAAGCCACATGTGCTGTTTGTAAATTTTTGAGACTAATCCAGACTAATCCCTTGTTGGTCATGTTGTTTGCCAATATTTTATGCCATTCTGTGGGTTTTCTATTCATTTTCTTTATGGCTTTCTTTGCTGCTCAAAAGCTTTTGAATTTAATTAGGTCCCATTTGTTTGTTTTTGTTTTTATTTCCATTATAATGGGAGATAAATTGAAAAAGATATTGTTGCAATTTTAGTCAAAGACTGCTCTGCCTATGTTTTCTCTTAAGAGTTCTAATGAGGTGGATGAAACTGGAGCCCATTATACAGAATGAAGTAAGCCAGAAAGAAAAACACCAATACAGTATACTAACGCATATATATAGAATTTAGAAAGATGGTAATGATAACCCTATATGCAAGACAGAAAAAGAGACACAGATGTATAGAACAGACTTTTGGACTCTATGGGAGAAGGCGAGGGTGGGATGATCTGAGAGAACAGCATCAAAACATGTATATTATCAAGTGTGAAACAGATCGCCAGTCCAGGTTGGATGCAGGAGACAAGTGTTCAGGGCTGGTGCACTGGGATGACCCAGAGGGATGTGGTGGGGAGGAAGGTGGGAGGGGGGTTCAGGATGGGGAACACGTAAATCCATGGCTGATTCATGTCAATGTATGGCAAAACCCACTACAATATTGTAAAGTAATTAGCCTCCAACTAATAAAAATAATTGGGAAAAATAAATAAATAAATAAAAAGTGAAAAAAAAGAGTTTGATAATGTATGGCCTCACATTTAGGTCTTTACTTGATTTTGAAGTTATTTTTGTGTATACTGTTAAAGAGTATATATAATTATAATTATACTTTGTGGCAGGCAGTCTTATCTCCTTTGATATAGATTAATTGATCATAGGTGCATGGATTTATTTCTGGGTTTTCCATCTTGTTTCATGGACCTATATTTGTATTTTTGAGCCAGTACCATACTGTTTTGCTGACTATAGTTTTGTAAAACGGTCTAAAGTCAGTTTGTTGTTACCCACACAGTCAAAGGCTTTGATATAGTCAATAAAGCAGAAGGAGATATATTCTGGAACTCTCTTGCTTTTTTGATGATCCAGGAAATGTTGGCAATTTGATCTCTGGTTCCTCTGCCTTTTCTAAAACCAGCTTGAACATCTGGAAGTTCACAGTGCATGTACTGTTGAAGCCTGGGTTGGAGAATTTTGAGCATTATTTCACTAGAGTGTGAGATGGGTGAAAATGTGCAATAGTTTGAGCATTCTTTGGCATTGCCTTTCTTTGAGACTGGAATGAAAACTGACCTTTTCCAGTCCTGTGGCCACTGCTGAGTTTTCCAAATTTGTTGGCATATTGAGTACAGCACTTTCACAGCATCATCTTTTAGGATTTGAAATAGCTCAACTGGAATTCCATCACCTCCACTAGCTTTGTTTGTAGTGATGCTTCCTAAGACCCACTTGACTTCACATTCTAGGATGTCTGGCTCTAGGTGACTGATCATATCATCCTGATTATCTGGGTCATGAAGATCTTTTTTGTACAGTTCTTCTGTGTATTCTTGCCACCTCTTCTTAATCTCTTCTGTTTCTGTTAGGTCCATACAATTTCTGTCCTTTATTGTGCCCATCTTTGCATGAAATATCCCCTTGGTATCTCTAATTTTCTTGAAGAGATCTCTAGTCTTTCCCATTCTATTGTTTTCCTCTATTTCTTTGCACTGATCACTGAGGAAGACTTTCTTATCTCTCCTTGCTATTCTTTGGGACTCTGCATTCAAATAGGTATATCTTTCCTTTTCTTCTTTGCCTTTCACTTCTCTTCTTTTCACAGCTATTTGTAAGGCCTCCTTGTACAACCATTTTGCCTTTTTGCATTTCTTTTCCTCGGGGATGGTCTTGATCCCTGTCTCCTGTACAATGTCACGAACCTTCATCCATAGTTCTTCAGGCAGTCTATCAGATCTAATCTCTTGAATTATTTCTCACTTCCACTGTATAACCATAAGGAATTTGGTTTAGGTCATACCTGAATGGTCTAGTCATTTTCTATATTTTCTTCAACTTAAGTCTTTGTCACCCCATGGACTACAGCCCACCAGGCTCCTCTGTCCATGGAAGTCTCCAGGGAAGAATTTGGAGTGGATTGCTATTCTCTTCTCCAGGGTATCTACCTGACCCAGGGATCAAACCCAGGTCTCCTGTATTGCAGGAAAATTCACTATCTGAGTCTCTGGTTATCTAGTATTTTTCCTAGTTTACAATTTTCTCCTGAGTAGTCACTCTCCTTTCAAGAATGTTTTCTTCACTCCAGAGGCATTGGGTACTATTTTAAGTTTCAAACAACACAAATGGATTCTGGCTAACTTCACAACAAAATTAGTTTATTTGAAAAATACCTGGTACCATAAAGAACTGAAGGAAAAACACAGTGAGTCAGGATTGGAAAACAAGTAGGCATGAATCCAGAAAACGAAGCCAAAGTGATTTTATAGGAACATTTAGAGTGATCCAGTTGGATAATATCAACAGGAGTGTGACACTACTTTTTGAGTGATAAATAATTTTTCAACTTTCTTCACAGTTTCTACTCACTTCCTCAGAGCTTTAGAGTGCATTGTTGTGCATCAGTTTGGCAGAAACTAAATTGTGAACTAAGAATCAGACTATCAGGAACAATGGAGAAGGACCTGGCACTTTGGTTTGTAGTTGCAGCAGGTTCTTGATTTTTTTATGAGACATCCACCCAGGGATGCATCATTTCTGATATAGAATTTGCAGCTCTACCTTGGGCTTCTCAGGTGGCATTAGTGGTAAAGAACCTGCCTGCCAATGCAGGAGAAGTAAGAGATGCAAGGTTCAATCCCTGGGTTGGGAAGATCCCCTGGAGAAGGAAATGGCAACCCACTCCAGTATTCTTGCCTGGAAAATCCCTTGGACAGAGGAAGCTGGCAGGCTATAGTCCATGGTGTCACAAGTAGTTGGACACTACTGAAATGACTAAGCACACACAGTTAGGGAATTTCCACAAAAATAAGAATATATGGACTGCAATATGTCAAAGACTGATAAATAGCCATTATATTAAAAATATATATGACATGATTTTTAAAGAAAACTTATGTAGCATAGGAAAATACATGTTTTGTCAAACTTACACTATAGGAAACACAGTGTAAGGAAAAAGAAAAGTAATAAAACACTTTTTTCTCCTATAATCAAAATTTTATTTGAAATGATACATGTAATAGAAAGGAACAAGAAATGCAACATTAATGATATACCATTTTAGAGCTTGGTTATGTGATTAGAACTTATTTGTACCATTTTCTGAATCTTTCGGTTATTGTTAACAAATACTACTACAGATATTTTAGGTATCAATTTAATACAAGGAATTCAATTATTGAAAAAATAGTTAAGTGGTTAGAGGTATCAGTTGAGTTCAGTTCAGTCGCTCAGTCGTGTCCGACTCTTTGCCCGACGCCATGAACCGCAGTACGCCAGGCCTCCCTGTCTATCACCAGCTCCCGGAGTCCACCCAAACCCATGTCCATTGAGTTGGTGATGCCATCCAGCCATCTCATCTTCTGCTGTCCACCTCTCCTCCTTCCCTCAATCTTTCCCAGCATCAGAGTCTTTTCATCAGCATCAACTCTTTACATCAGGTGGCCAAAGTATTGGAGATTCAGCTTCAACATCAGTCCTTCCAGTGAATACCCAGGACTGATCTCCTTTAGGATGGACTGGTTGGATCTCCTTGCAGTCCAAGGGACTCTCAAGAGTCTTCAACACCACAGTTTAAAAGCATCAATTCTTTGGCGTTCAGCTTTCTTTCCAGTCCAACTCTCACATCCATACATGACCCCTGGAAAAACCATAGCCTTGACTAGACAGACCTTTGTTGGCAAAATAATGTCTCTGCTTTTTAATATCCTGTCTAGGTTGGTCATAACTTTCCTTCCAAGGAGTAAGCGTCTTTTAATTTCATGGATGCAATCACCATCTGCAGTGATTTTTGAGCCCAGAAAAATAAAGTTAGCCACTGTTTCCATGGGCACAGCGGCTGCGAGGGCGCACAGGTGTGGCTGAGAGGAGCTACCCCACACCCGCGGTAAGGAGCAGCTGCTGCACTTTGCTGGAGCAGCCATGAAGAGATACCCAATATCCAAGGTAAGAGAAACCCAACTAGGACTGTAGGCACTGAGAGAGGGCATCAGAGAGCAGACAGACTGAAACCACAATCACAGACAACATGCCAATCTGATCACATGGACCACAGCCTTGTCTAACTCAGTGAAACTAAGCCATGCCGTGTGGGGCCACCCAAGACCTACAGGTCATGGTGGAGAGGTCTGACAGAATGTGGGACACTGGAGAAGAGAATGGCAAACCACTTCAGTATTCTTGCCTTGAGAACCCCATGAACAGTATGAAAAGGCAAAATGATAGGGCACTGAAAGATGAACTCCCCAGGTTGGTAGTTTCCCAATATGCTATTGGAGATCAGTGGAGAAATAACTCCAGAAAGAATGAAGGGATGCAGTCAAAGCAAAAACAATACCCTGCTGTGGATGGGACTGGTGATAGAAGCAAGGTCCGATGCTGTAAAGAGCAATATTGCATAGGAACCTGGAATGTTAGGTCCATGAATCAAAGACAAATTGGAAGTGGTCAAACAGGAGATGACAAGAGTGAACATCGACATTCTGGGAATCAGTGAACTAGATGGACTGGAATGGGTGAATTTAACTCAGATGAACATTATATCTACTACTGTGGGCAGGAATCCCTTAGAAGAAATGGAATAGCCATCATAGTCAACAAAGGAGTCTGAAATGCAGTACTTGGATGCAATCTCAAAAAAGACAGAATGATCTCTGTTTGTTTCCAAGGCAAACCATTCAATATCACGGTAATCCCAGTATTAACCTCCTTTCCAGAATCTGCAGATTAACAGGCTGTGGCAACTGTTGACTCTAGGAATGTGTTGACTGTCATGGCTACAATAGAGTTTAGCAAACTTGCTAGACTCATACATGCAGAAAGATGATTACTACCATCTTTCTCTCAACTTCTTATACAATAGTGCCTTAACAAGGATTTTCTATATCAGTTGTTAGATACTACACATAAATATTTGCTAGTTATTGAGAATAATGATTATATTTTTAGCATGGAAATAAATGCTAACTCTTGTAGATGTTCATGTTAAATGGATTATCTCAATAAGTGGATGCTATCCTCGACAAGGGAATAGCTGAGACTACTGTTTGCATTATCTATATGTTTGAAGTATTAAATATATAGTTGCTTTATGTCAGTCATTGCTGAGAAGTGGATCAGTGGCTCTATTAAGCAATATTCAGCATTTATATTATTTTGTGTTATAGTTGGTGTACTTGTTTAATTACATATATCATGTTTAATTTTGAGAAACTTAAAATGTTAAATCTATACATAAACATTTCTAGAGAAAAAGGCATGTTTAGTTTTTAAAATTTTGTACTACAACTATAAACTCCTAGGAACATTAAGGTCTTTACTATGATCAAAATTCTATATCAAAATGTAGTTCCAGCAGTGAGATATCAATTAAACATTTTGCTAAGGAGTGCTCTGCAACTTCACAGTGTTCTTGTCATAATTTCACAATCAGCTATAATCTAGTAAGGTGCCTACTGGTGCAGGACAGATATGACAGCAAAACTCTCAGGGGATTACTGAAATAGAAAAACATTCAAAGCAAGCTTTCAGCTGGTATAACTTTTCATCAGGAATCATCTGATAAGTCAAGAGGCTGAGAAAAAGTACAAATCCTGTCATCTTTTTGTGAACTTACATTATGAAGCTGACACTGGAGGGGGCAAGGGTAAGAGACAGCAATATGAATTGTGTCATGCCTTAAGGGAAGAAAGAGCCATAGCATTGGATTTACATGGCCTGGAGTGGTTCTCAAGTCTAAAAAGAAAGCCTCTTTTATTTGCAAACCACCGTCTAGTTATATTTTATTTTAAATCTGCAGTGATTTTCTGTGAGATTTTGTGTGGGTTATATGACTTAAAATGGAGCATACAGTCTAACAGTTGCAAGTACTGACTCTACATGACTTGGGCATCATCTATCATTGCACATTTTTCTAAACATATAAACTGTTGGCAAGGTCTATGAACCATAGGGAAGCTCTCGGTGGCAATTTTAGACTGAAGCCAGTCACTCTAGAGGAAATATCAGAGGAATTTTTTTTTTACTAGAAGATATTAAAATTTACATTACTGGATCATGATGGACAACATAGAAAACAATTGCCAGGGAAATTTTCAGAAACATTTCATTACTATAAGGAACATAAAAGAAATGAATATGCAAAACTCAAATTCTACATGTCAGACAGTTTTTGGTTTTCCATTAGCCTGAGCTTAATGATAGAAAGACAAAACTGTTTTAAGTGCTCTTATGCTAATACAAATGATGGAGGAAAATGTAATGACAATTTGTAACAATACAAATGAATACTATTCTTTTTACTAAAGTAAAATTTTCTTGCCTCAGCTTCTTACAAAACACACACAGTGAGTTACTGTTCCCAAAATTGGATCTATTGTACCATACCGATACCCAATATTATGAGATGAATTGAAAGACACATAGAGAAAACAGAAATGGGGATAATATACTTTCTAACTAGAATACCTACTCAGCACAGGTATCAGTGTTGTGGATTCCAGAGGCCTATGGATAACAGCTGTATATGGAGCCACTGTGGAAAATGATAAAAAATAAAATGGAAATTTCTCCTACAGAAATTTTGTTCAAAAAAAGAAAATTCCATTAATGATTCTACTGTGCTTCAGTTTAAGGAACTAATGGAAAAATATGGACTCTGGGATCAGGAATAAAGTTCATTCAGTCCATGATTACTTAATATTGATTTTATATATATGAACCTCAGTTTGTACCTATATAAATTTTCACTGAAGATTTTATGAGCCAACACCTACAAATTCCTTCAATTTCTGTTCACTAAATCTGATCTCCTTTCTTATTCAAAGGAGCTAACCTACTCATTATTGTCAGTTAGTTCATACCATAAAATTTATACAAAAGAATGGTGTGAGTGCTGAGTAAATACAGTTGTGGATTGTATTAAAGGATGTCCCTAAATAACCTTCTGACTGACTTATCTTTTGGAAAAAACAAACACCACTCCCCCAAATCCTACTTCTTTTATTCCTGAAGTACAGATATATGGATAATATATCAGTTCAGTTCAGTCACTCAGTCATGTCTGACTCTTTGCAACCCCATGAACTGCAGTACGCCAGGCCTCCCTGTCCATCACCAAGAATATATATATATTCTTTGTTCCTAGAACAGAGCTTCAAAAATTATGTTTCCTAAGTGATAAGACTGCTTCATTATTCTTGTGGGTGACTCCTAAGGAGCCCCAGCAGCTTTAGGATGGGAGATGGTCTCCAGAAGAATCTAACCACACTGTTAGAGGGTTTAACCTTTCAGTATGACCCCTTCAAACTCCAAGGAAGGGAGACTGAGTTCAGTCATATGGCCAATGACTTAATCTTAATGACTAGGTAACGAACCCTGAAGAAAAACAGACCACAAGCACTGGTGAGCTTCTGGGTGGTGAATGTATCTCTGTATTGGGAGAGTGGCTCACCATGGCTCCATAGGGAAAGTAGCTCGTGCCCCCTCCCTCCCAAGACCTTGACCTATTTGTCTCTTCTATTTGGCTATTCTGTGTTTTATACTTCGTGATAAACCTGTAAGTACAGCACTTTCAGTAAGTTCTATGGATCATTCTAACACATTGAACTTGAACAGGGGTCATGGGAACACCTGAATTTATAGCTAAGCCAAGCAGTGATGTGGGTAGCTTGAGGACCCCACTTGTGGCTGGTGTCTGAAATAAGGGAAGACTTTCAGGGGACCTTGGGACTCTCAACTTGTGGGATCTGACACAAAGTTTGTATAGTTTCAGAATTTAAGAATGTTGTGTGTGATTCAACCAAAAGTCAAAGACTGGCTGAATGGATACAAAAACAAGACCCCTATATATTCTGTCTACAAGAGACCCACCTCAAAACAAGGGACACATACAGACTAAAAGTGAAGGGCTGGAAAAAAATATTTCACGCAAACGGAGACCAAAAGAAAGCAGGAGTCACAATACTCATATCAGATAAAATAGACTTTAAAATAAAGGCTGTGATAAGAAATAAAGAAGGACACTACATAATGACCAAAGGATCAATCCAAGAAGAAGATATAACAATTAAAAATATATGCACCCAACATAGGAGCACCACAATATGTAAGGAAAATGCTAACAAGTATGAAAGGGGAAATTAACAATAACACAATAATAGTGGGAGACTTTAATACCCCACTCACAGCTATGGATAGATCAACTAAACAGAAAATTAACAAGGAAACACAAACTTTAAATGACACAACAGACCAGCTAGACCTAATTGATATGTATAGGACATTTCACCCCAAAACGACTAATTTCACTCTTTTCTCAAGTGCATGTGGAACCTTCTCCAGAATAGGTCACATCCTGGGCCATAAATCTAGCCTTGGTAAATTAAAAAAAGTTGAAATCATTCCAGTCATATTTTCTGACCACAATGCAGTAAGATTAGATATCAATTACAGGAAAAAAAAAAAAACTATTAAAAATTCAAACATATGGAGGCTAAATAACACACTTCTGAATAACCAACAAATTATAGAAGAAATCAAAAAAGAAATTAAAATATGCATAGAAATGAATGAAAATGAAAACACAACAACCCAAAACCTATGGGACACTGTAAAAGCAGTGCTAAGAGGAAGGTTCATAGTGACACAGGCTTACCTCAAGAAACAAGAAAAAAGTCAAATAAATAACCTAACTCTACACCTAAAGCAACTAGAGAAGGAAGAAATGAAGAACCCCAGGGTTAGTAGAAGGAAAGAAATCTTAAAAATTAGGGCAGAAATAAATGCAAAAGAAACAAAAGAGACCATAGCAAAAATCAACAAAGCTAAAAGCTGTTTTTTTGAAAAGATAAACAAAATTAACAAACTGTTAGCCAGACTCATTAAGAAACAAAGGGAGAAGAACCAAATCAACAAAATTAGAAATGAAAATGGAGCGATCACAACAGACAACTCTGAAATACAAAGGATCATAAAAGACTACTACCAGCAGCTCTATGCCAATAAAATGGACAACTTGGAAGAAATTGACAAATTCTTAGAAAAGTATAACTTTCCAAAACTGAACCAGGAAGAAATAGAAAATATTAACAGACCCATCATAAGCATGGACATCCAAACTGTAATCGGAAATCTTCCAGCAAACAAAAGCTCAGGATCAGATGGCTTCACAGTTGAATTCGACCAAAAATTTAGAGAAGAGCTAACACCTATCTTACTCAAACTCTTCCAGAAAATTGCAGAAGAAGGTAAACTTCCAAACTCATTCTATGAGGCCACCATCTCCCTAATTCCAAACCAGACAAAGATGCCACAAAAAAAAGAAAACTACAAGCCAATATTACTGATGAACGTAGATGCAAAAATCCTTAACAAAATTTTAGCAAACAGAATCCAACAACATATTAAAAAGATCATATATCATGACCAAGTGGGCTTTATCCCAGGAATGCAAGGATTCTTTAATATCCACAAATCAATCAGTGTAATACACCACATTAACAAATTGAAAGATAAAAACCATATGATTATCTCAATAGATGCAAAAAAAGCCTTTGACAAAATTCAACATCCATTTATGATAAAAACTCTCCAGAAAGCAGGAATAGAAGGGAGATACCGCAACATAATAAAAGCTATATATGACAAACCCACAGCAAACATTATCCTCAATGGTGAAAGATTGAAAGCATTTCCCATAAAGTCAGGAATAAGACAAAGGTGCCAACTCTCACCACTACTATTCAAGATAGTTTTGGAAGTTTTGGCCACAGCAGTCAGAAAAATAAATAAAAGGAATCCAGATAGGAAAAGAAGAGGTAAAACTCTCACTGTTTGCAGATGACATGATCCTCTACATAGAAAACCCTAAAGACTCTACCAGAAGATTACTAGCATTAATCAATGAATATAGTAAAGTTGCAGGATATAAAATTAACACACAGAAATCCCTTGCATTCCTATACACTTAAAATGAGAAAACAGAAAGAAATTAAGGAAACAATACCATTCACCATGCAACAAAAAGAATAAAATCCTTAGGAGTATATCTACCTAAAGAAACAAAAGACCTATACATGGAAAACTATAAAATACTGATGAAAGAAATCAAAGAGGACACAAATAGATGGAGAAATATACTATGTTCATGGATTGGAAGAATCAATATTGTGAAAATGAGTATACTAACCAAAGCAATCTATAGATTCAATGCAATCCCTATCAAGCTACCAACAGTATTTTTCACAGAACTAGACCAAAGAATTTCACAATTTGTATGGAAATACAAAAAACTCAAATAGCCAAAGTAATCTTGAGAAAGAAGAATGGAACTGGAGCAATCAATCTGCCTGACTTCAGACTATACTACAAATCCTCAGTAATCAAGACAGTGTGGTACTGGCACAAAGACAGAAATATAGATCAATGGAATAAAATAGAAAGCCCAGAGATAAATCCATGTACCTGTGAACACCTTATCTTCGACAAAGGAGGCAAGAATATACAATGGAGAAAAGATAACCTCTTTAGCAAGTGGTGCTGGGAAAACTGGTCAACCACTTGTAAACTAGAACACGTTCTAACACCATACACAAAAATAAACTCAAAATGGATTAAAGATCTAAATGTAAGACCAGAAACTATAAAACCTCCTAGAGGAGAACATAGGCAAAACAATCTCCGACATAAATCACAGCAAGATCCTCTATGGCCCACCTCCCAGAATATTGGAAATAAAAGCAAAAATAAACAAATGGGACCTAATTAAACTGAAAAGCTTTTGCACAATGAAGGAAACTATAAACAAGGTGAAAAGACAGCCCTCAGATTGGGAGAAAATAATAGCAAATGAAGCAACAGACAAAGGATTAATCTCAAAAATATACAAGCAACTCCTGCAGCTCAATTCCAGAAAAATAAATGACCCAACCAAAAAATGGGCCAAAGAACTAAACAGACATTTCTCCAAAGAAGACACACAGATGGCTAACAAACACATGAAAAGGTGTTCAACATCACTCATTATCAGAAAAATGAACATCAAAAAACAATGAGGTACCATTACACGCCAGTCAGAATGGCTGCTATCAAAAAGTCTACAAGCAATAAGTGCTGGAGAGGGTGTGGAGAAAAGGGAACCCTGTAACACTGTTGGTGGGAATGCAAACTAGTACAGCCGCTATGGAGAACAGTGTGGAGATTCCTTAAAAAACTGGATATAGAACTGCCATATGACCCAGCAATCCCACTTCTGGGCATACACACCAAGGAAACCAGAACTGAAAGAGACAAGTGTACCCCAATGTTCATCACAGCACTATTTATAATAGTCAGGGCATGGAAGCAACCTAGATGCCCATCAGCAGATGAATGGATAAGGAAGCTGTGGTACATATACACCATGGAATATTACTCAGCCATTAAAAAGAATACATTGAATCAGTCCTAATGAGATGGATGAAACTGGAGCCCCTTATACAGAGTGAAGTAAGCCAGAAAGATAAAGACCAATACAGTATACTAACACATATATATGGAATTTAGAAAGATGGTAACGATAACCCTATATGCAAGACAGAAAAAGAGACACAGATGTACAGAACAGACTTTTGGACTCTGTGGGAGAAGGCGAGGGTAGGATGATCTGAGAGAATAACATTGAAACATGTTTATTATCAAATGTGAAACAGATCGCCAGTCCAGGTTGGATGTATGAGACAAGTGCTCAGGGCTGGTGCACTGGGATGACCCAGAGGGATGGGGGGGGGGGGGGGGGGGGGGGGGGTTCAGGATGGGGAACACAAATAAATCCATGGCTGATTCATGTCAATGTATGGCAAAACCCACTACAATATTGTAAAGTAATTAGCCTCCAACTAATAAAAATAAATGAAAAAAAAATGTTATGTGTGGTTCAACTTCTGTTATTTGATGCTAACTCAGTGTAGTTGATGTCAGAAGTGAATTAAGTTGGATATTAATTTTTGTCAGAAAATTGGTATTGGAATGTAAATCCCATGCTATTTAAGTTTTCTGTGTTTCTGTAGCCATATGCTAAATTACCTAACTTCAATGAGTTTCATGTTACTCATTGAAAACTCTAGCTTCTTTTTGCTCACATTCTTTGTCATAGCATCAGTATTCTGTTACCACCTTTGGATGACTTCTATATATATGTGTCTGATCTGCCCTGAGACCTTGAGTCTCACTCTTTTAATGGTCTCATTTCTACATCTATCTCAGCTATCCTTCCCTATTAAGTACCCTTACCTCTTAATATTTTCATAATTGAAAATCAAATACTTATATATCCAATATTCACACCAAAACCATATAAATCCTTCATTGTACCTGGTTATATAACCATCCTTCAATCTCATAAAAAGATCCAAGCCATTGAATAGTATCAACTTCTCTGCACTCATCAGCCTTTTTACTTCTCTTACTTATGTAGCTAAGTTGTGCATCAACATGAAAATATTTTGTTGTTAATATACTCACCCACTGAGTTCCAGTGTTATTCCAATATATTCTTGTTACAAACTGCAGCCTTCAGTAAATAAGTGTATGGAAAATTTGTCCATTCTGTAGCTTAGCATTGGTGGAGAAAAGTCATACAACTGTATGTTAGCTCATGACATAAATTCATGACTGTTATTCCTTTTGGGGGCAATTTTTTATGACCAGTAATATAATTAATTACAACTCAGTACCTAAGATCCTCCCCACACCCTGCATCACCCTCTGCTCTGTTTCCTGTCTCCTACACTGCATTATTTTCTAAGGTTCTTGTCTTTCTTTCCCAAACATAACCAAGAATAGCTGATAGAATTGCCTCTTGCAATTCTGAAGCCTTACTATTCACAAATGAGCAAATCTTTTTCTATTTGCACCCATGTTTTCCTCCTTTCTGTTATAGAATCTTTTCCCTTCTAGCAAAGGGCAAATGTTCCACCTGTATTATGAATTGCATACTCTCTTACCTTAGAAACATTCCCTCTTTGTTTATTCCCACAGTCTTCTGAGTATTCAATCATTGAACTTTTAAAGCATCATTGGGATTAGGAGACAAACTTGCCCATTAACTGCTATTTTAATAGCAAACAAACTTAAAACAGCAACAACAATAAAAGCAACATTAGTCTGAATTTCATTGATATCTTTGATATGTTTGCAAAACACTCATTGTATCATCATTTCAGTTTTATTCTAATTGTTAAGCTTTTCAAAAGTTTTTTTACAACCCACTGACTTCACAACTGAATTCCTGTCAATTTTCCAAACTCTAACCTTGGCTATCATCATTCCTCTCAATCTACGTATTCTGACCTTCAACTCTGTAAAGCAAATATGCATTTTTAACTTTAATCTTATTGAAATATTAATACTGTTTAATTTTAAAATGTGTTGTTTTGAAATAATCTATCTCTTGGTTTTCCTGGTATTATGTTTGCCTAAGCTCACTAACAGGTTTTATCTCAATAATAAATGTTTCAATCATCTTTTTTGGCATAATTCTGTTTTATATATATATTTTTCAGGATACATCCTAGGCTGTTTTCTCTTGTAAGCTCAGTCCTCCAATCAGTTCTTCAGTATATATTTATATGTGAATAACTCTCGAGTATATATACAGACCTTGCTTTTAAGCTCCAGACAAATATTCCAATGCCTACTTTGCATTTTTCCTGGGTATTTGGAAGCATCCACATTTAAAATGTTTGAGGTAGAAATTAGAATTTACTTAGGTCACTGAAACTGTATGATACAGTTTTCTCCAAATTGGTGACACATTCTGTCTACCTATGTATTCACATCAGAAAACTGAAAGTTATTCTGAGTAATTTTCTGTCAACTTCTGCATCAAATCATTAATATATCTTGTCATTTCTAGCTCCTAAATATATATCTAATTTGTTAATTTATAAGAATATCTGTGTTATGTATACGAACAAAGCTAGTGGAGGTGATGAAATTCCAGTTGCCCTATTTCAAATCCTAAAAGATGATGCTGTGAAAGTGCTGTACTCAATATGCCAACGAATTTAGAAAACTCAGCAGTGGCCACAGGACTGGAAAAGATCAATTTTCATTCCAGTCCCAAAGAAAAGCAATGCCAAGGAATGCTCAAACTACCGCACAATTGCACCCATCTTACACTCTAGTAAAATAATGCTCAAAATTCTCCAAGCCAGGCTTCAACAGTACATGAATCATGAACTTCCAGATGTTCAAGGTGGTTTTAGCAAAGGTAGAGGAACCAGTGATCAAACTGCCATCTGTTGGATTATCGAAAATGCAAGAGAGTTCCAGAAAAACATCCATCTCTGCTTTATCGACTGTGCCAAAGCCTTTGAATGTGTGGATCACCACCAACTGTGGAAAAATTAAAGAGATGGGAATACCTGACCACCTGACCTGCCTTTTGAGAAATCTGTATGCAGATCTGGAAAAAAGTTAGACCTAGACATGGAAGAACAGACTGGTTCCAAATAGGGAAAGGAGTATGTCAAGGCTATATATTGTCACCCTGCTTGTTTAACTTATATGCAGAGTACATCATGAGAAATACTGGGCTGCATGAAACACAAGCTAGAATTAAGATTGCTGGGAGAAATATCAATAACCTCAGCTATGCAGATGACACCACCCTTATGGGCAGAAAGTGAAGAAGAACTAAAAATCCTCTTGATGAAAGTGAAAGAAGAGAGTGGAAAAGTTGGCTTAAAGCTCAACATTCAGAACACTAAGATCATGGCATCTGGTCCCATCACTTCATGGCAAATAGGTGAGGAAACAGTGGAAACAGTGACAGACTGTATTTCTGTGGGTTCCACAATCACTGCAGACGGTGACTTCAGCTGTGAAATTTAAAGACACTTCCTCCTTGGAAGAAAAGTTATGACCAACTTAGACAGCATATTAAAAAGCAGAGACATTACTTTGCCAATAAAGTCCATCTAGTCAAAGCTATGGTTTTTCTAGTAGTCATGTATGGATGTGAAAATTGGACTAGAAAGAAGGCTGAGTGCCAAAGAATTGATGCTTTTGGACTATGGTGTTGGAAAACACTCTTGAGAGTCCCTTGGACTGCAGGGAGATCCAGCCAGTCCATCCTAAAGGAAATCAGTCCTGAATATTTATTGGGAGGACTGATGCTGAAGCTGAAACTCCAATACTTTGGCCACCTGATGTGAAGAACTGACTTATTTGAAAAGACTCTGATGCTGGAAAAAATTGAAGGCAAGAGGAGAAGGGGGCTACAGAGGATGAAGTGGTTGGATGGCATCACCGACTCAATGGACATGAGTTTGAGTAAACTCCGGGGGTTGGTGATGGACAAGGAGGCCTGGTGTGCTGCAATCTATGGAGTCGCAAAGAGTCAGACACGTCTGAGAGACTGAAATGAACTGAACTGAACTGAGACGTTAGAAGGCTTTCCTTACCAGCATGTTGGCTGGTCTTATAATTCCTTATAATTTCTTCTAAGTTAACACTTGGATTTATATTGAAATAACCTGTATGGGGGTTCCCAGGTGGTGCACTGGTAAATAATCTGCCTGCCAGTGCAAGAGACATGGGTTAGATCCCTTGGTCAGGATGATCTTCTGGAGTAGGAAATATCCACTTGCTCTAGTATTTTTGCCTGGAAAATTTCATGAATAGAGGAGCCTGGCAGGCTATAGCTCATGAGGTCACAAAAACTCAGACATGACTTAGCACAAACATTCATGTATGTTAAATGTCTTGTGTTCAGACATGGTGTCTTAACTTTGAACCCAGTGGCTACCTAACAGGATGCTTGTCACATACTTGTCATTTCAAAATATTCCACAAAGTTAACAAATTTAATATTCATCCCTCAAAATTGAACTATCATTATTTAAACTTTTCTGCAGAAATATGTTTTATTCCTTTTTATAAAAAAATATATTCAAGAATATATAAACCTATTTTTGTTTGTTATGTGTATGGGAAGCAGGGATGAAGTGAAGTGAAAGTTGCTGAGTCTTGTCTGACTCTTTACGTCCTCATGGACTACACAGTCCATGGAGTTCTTCAGGCCAGAATACTGGAGTGGGTAGCCCTTCCCTTCTCCAGGGCATCTTCACAACCCAGGGATTGAACCGAAGTCTCCCACATTGCAGACGGATTCTTTGCCAGCTAAGCCACGAGGGAATCCCAAGAATACTGGAGTGGGTAGCCTATCCCTTCTCCAGGGAACCTTCCCGACCTAGGAATCGAACCGGTGTCCCCTGCATTGCAGGTGGGTTCTTTACCAACTGAGCTATCAGGGAAGCCTGTGAACAGGGGTGGTTGTGGCAAATAAGATTATTTTCTTTTCATTATTTGCTAATAGCAAATATAATCCCAGTACAAATTGCATTTTCTAAGGATTCTTTCTGCTTGAGGGACCTATTAACACTATCAACAGCACTGTTGGGGATAAAAAAAAAAAATCTGTGAAAGGATTTAGAACTGATTAAGCACAACAAATATTACATTTGTTTACCTATTAATAGTTGCCTCTTAACAGATCTGCCATATTTTCTAATCCTTGATTGCTACTTGTCCTGTTTTCAAATTTTTGAGGGAAAAGGCTCAGTTTGTATTTAATTAGTCCAAGAGGCTCATTTATTTTGAATTTGCTGACCTTTTTTTTTTTTAAACTTGGATTAATTCTTTAAATAATTTATTTTAAAACACAGAATTGAGTATAGTAAGTGCCATTTTCAAAAGTTTAAATTTCAAAGACAATGGAGATTTGTTTTCCCCAGTAATGGAGATTGTTTATCATGTGAGTCTATATCAAAATTCAGAATTATCCATGCTTATAATACTTGAAGTACATGAATGCCTGCATTCTTTTCACAAATACTTTGTGCATTCTAAACTCCAAGGCAGGCAATGAGGATATTTTTCACTCCTTTAAAGTTCACAATCTTCTATAAAAGAAAATTCAAAACACAGCATAGTGACCCCATTGCTGTGTTAAGTACAGAGACTTCCCTATCACAAGGGGAGGAATACTTAAATTGTGGAGGTTTTATTGATGTATTAAATATTGGTCATTTTCCCATATTTATCGAATTTTTTCTCAGCTTGTTACAGAGTCTCAGATAGGGAAGTTTCCTAAACACTGTAGTCAGAATCAGCTTCTGTTCTTTCCTACACCGTCCCTTCAGTTCTTTGTTCTCACTCTGCACTGGCTTCTGCAAAATCACCAGTTTCTCCAAAAGTCAGTTGGCTTCACTGGCATGAGTTTAACAAACTGGAGTCAAATCCAATACCATCTTCTGTTTAATTATATTGTAATTGATATACAATGTTGTGTTAGTTTCAGGTATAAGCAAAGTGATTCAGTTATACATGACATATATTCTTTTTCAAATTCTTTTCTCATAGGTTATCACAGAATGGTAAGTAGAGTTAACCTGTGCTGGTAATTTGTTGGCTATCTATCTTATATATTACTGTGTATATGTTAAACCCAAAGTCTTGATTTATCCTTCCCCACCCACATTTCCCCTTTGATAAGCATAAATTTGTTTTAGATACCTATGAGCCTGTTTCTGTTTTGTAAATAAGATCATTTGTATTATTTTTTAAAATTAGGTTCCACATATGAATACCATCATATGATATTTGTCTTCACTTACTATGGTGATCTCTAGGTCCATCCATGTTGCTACAAATGGTATTATTTTATTATCAACAGAGGAATGGATGAAGAAATATGTACCACATATTCTTCATCCATTCCTTTGTTGATAGATGTTTAGATTGCTTCCATGTCCTGGCTATTGTAAATAGGGCTGTAGTGAAAACTGGGGTGCATGGATGTCTAGGAGTGGAATGTTAAGGTCATGTGCTAGCTCTATTTTTAGTTTTTAAAGACCCTCCATACTGTTCTTCATAGTGGCTATACCAATTTACATTACTAGCAACAGTGTAGGAGGGTTCCTCCCTTCTCTACTCAATCTCTCTAGCCTTTAGTGTTTGTGGATTTTTGATGATAGCCATTTTGACTGGTGTGAGGTGATATCTCACTGTAGTTTTGATTTGCATTTCTCTATTAATGAGCCATGTTGAGCATCTTTACATGTGCTTCTTGCCCATCTATGTGTCTTCTTTGAAGAATCTGTTTAGGTCTTCTGCCCATTTTTTTATTTAGTTGTTTTTTTTTTTTTGATGATGTTCAACAAACTCATTAGCTGTTTGCAAATTTTGGAGACTAATCCCTTGTTGGTCACATACATCATTTGCAAATATTTTCTCCCAATCTGTGGGCTGTCCTTTCATTTTGATTTTTTCCTTTGCTATGTAAAAGCTTTTGAGTTTACGTTGGTTCCATTTGTTTATTTTTGCTTTTATTTCCATTATTCTATGAGATGGATTGAAAAAGATGTTGCTGTGATTTGTGTCACAAAGTGTTCCACTATGTTTTCCTCTAGGAGTTTTATAGTGTCCACTTTCATATTTAGGTTTTAGTTCATTTTGAGTTTATTTTTGTGTATGGAGCTGGAGGAGTCAGGCTCCCTCACTACAGCAACAAAACTCCAGTCATCAAAACAGTGTAGAATTGGCATAAAAACAGAAATATAGATCAATGGAACAAGATAGAAAACCCAGAAATAAACCCACACAGTTATAGTCAATCTATGCAAAAGAGGCAAGACTACACAATACTGGAAATATAGTCTCTTCAACAACTGAGGAAACCTGAACAGCTGCATATAAGAAAATGAAATTGGATCATTCTTTAACATCATACACAAAAATAAGCTTAAAACGGATTAAATACCTTAATGTGAGACTGGACACTATAAAATTCCTAGAGGAAAACATAGGCAGAACACTCTGCCATAAATTGCAGCAGTGTCTTTTTCAATCCATCTCTCAGAATAATGGAAATAAAAACAAAACTAAATGGGACCTACTTAAACTCAAAGGTTTTTGCACAATGAAGAAAACAATACACAGTTAAACACAAACCGAGCCTTCTCCCTCAAAAAATTTGAAAATAAGAAGAGTAAGTAGCAATCAAGGATTAGAAAGTATGGCAGATCTGTTAAGAGGCAACTATTAATAGGAAAACAAATATGCAAAACAGAAAAAGAGACACAGATGTACAGAACAGACTTTTGGACTCTGTGGGAGAAGGCGAGGGTGGGATGTTTCGAGAGAACAGCATCGAAACATGTATATTATCTAGGGTGAAACAGATCACCAGCCCAGGCTGGAGGCATGAGACAAGTGCTCGGGCTGGTGCACTGGGAAGACCCAGAGGAATCAGGTGAGAGGGAGGTGGGAGGGGAGATCGGGATGGGGAATACATGTAAATCCGTGGCTGATTCATGTCAATGTATGACAAAAACCACTACAATATTGTAAAGTAATTAGCCTCCAACTAATAAAAATAAATGAAAAAAATTAAAAAAAAAATAGGAAAACAAATGTAAGAGACACAGGTTCGATCCCTGGGTCTGGAAGATCCCTGAGAGGAGGGCATGACGACTCACACCTGTATTCTTTCATGGAGAATCCCATGGACTAAGAAGCCTGGTGGGCTACAGTCCGTAGGGTTGTAAAAGAGTTAGACGTGACTGAAGTGACTGAGCACATACATATGGGCTTCCCAAGTGGTGCCAGTGGTAAAGAACTCACCTGCCAATGCAGTAGACATAAGAGATGTGGGCTCAATCCCTGGATTGAGAAGATCCCCTGGAGGAGGTCATGGCAACTCACCCCAGTAATTCTTGCCTGGAGAATCCCACGGACAGAGGAGCCTGGTGGACTACAGTCCATAGGGTGCAAACAGTCAAACACTACTAAAGTGACTTAGCATGCACACACAAAGTTTTTAGAATATCACAGCCTAAAGAGCAAAACCAAGCATTTATTCATATTAAAATGTAATGCAAAAAGTTTTATTTTAAATAATGCATTTACAAAACTGGATTTTACTCTACTGGTGGTATTTCTTAAAGTCCTTGTATGTTAGCAGTCTCTTAAACAGTAGGCTTTAGAAGCATATTGTGTAAAGATTTCATTATTTACAATATTCCAAGATGAGGAATGCTGCTGAATACTTCAATTCACATATAACATCATAAAGTGCCTATGTGGTTGAGAAACCAGTTGCTTGTTTATAAGTCTTCTCTTTACTAATATAGTCTATCAAGATACAGATAAGTTGGTGAACAAAGGATTGGAGGACATACAGCCTCACTTCAAGTGCTTTAATTAGCCTTCCAGTGCTCTCTAGAGTCAATTGATGTAGAAAATTTAGCTGCCTAAATTGAAGAAGGTGCACTAGCAGTCCTGCGTATAAGCTCAACAAGATTATGTCATTCTTTGCCAGTTAAAAAAATGTGCATAACAGACTTTTTCTAGAACATTCAACTAAGATGCTATCATTTTCAGCACGCACAGGAAAAACCCTCTAAGTATTGTTTAGCTATAGAAATTGATGGGTGATGATAAACAATTATGTAATAGAGAATTTAAAGTCTTCAGGCATGTTTTGTTTTCAAATAAAACAATGGATAAGTTGTGCTGTAGTATAGGATCAAATATATTGTTTCATACTATATCTGAAATATTATGGCATTATAAGATTGTTTAATCACACTACCCTTAGTTTTTAGGACTGTTATTATTCCTTAACAAATCATTTTTATCTGTAAATATACAGTCTCAGTGACAGTAATAACACTTTTATACGGTTTTGATTTTTAAATTCCTAGTCAAAATGTTTTATTTTTTCTTTATCCACATGTAATATTGATGTCAATGCTTCTTTTTAGTTTTATGAATTTAATAATCTTTTCTTTCACTTTTATATTAAACAAAAAATAATACAACAAATACTTTTTCACAATACCTAAACTGACAAATTAGTTGAGCCTGTGTGTGAACATTCACATTCTTATCTTTTATTTGATGGCCTAAGGGATAAGAATGGAATGAGTTCTCTCTAAAGATACAGATAAGAGCTATTGATATATTTTTATTTGGTAGACTGCCTCATAGAAATATACCAGTAATATTCAATAAAATAAGAATTCTTTGTCTTAAAAAGCTGTAACACTGTCTACTTTTATGAGTGAAGATGAAAATATCTGTTGAACATTTTCCAGAATAATTTAAATAACTATTTTCTTCCTATTATGAGTTGAATTGTGTATCCCTGTCCTAAATTCATATTTTTAAAACCTAACTCTCAGTGCCTCAAAATATGAACTTATTTGGAAATATAATCTTCAGGTTAATATGTGAGAGCCCTAATCTCATATGGCAAGTGCCTTAATGGAAAGGGAAAATTTGGAGACATGCACATAAGTAAGGGGTTTGTCATCTGAAGAGATACGAAGAGAAGATGACCATCTTCATGTCAAACAGAGAGGTCTGGAACAGATTCTTCCCCCACAACACACAGAAAGAACCAGTTTTGCTGACTTCTTGCCTCCAGAACAGAGTGAGAGAGACAATTGATTCCTGTTGTTTAAGCAGTGAAGTTTGTGGTACCTTGTTATGGCAGCTATAGAAAATGAATACAGTGTCTATGATACATATTATGTTTTACAAAATGGAAGTGATAGCTTTGAGGGAGTGGTGATGAAAAACTCATCCTTCTATAGCCTATCTGGACTTTGGGTTAGAAAAGTTGGCAAAAATAAATTTCATTTGAGAAGAGTTTTATGTAACAATATTTTCTTTTAAAATCTCTTGAAATAGATCATTTAGAAAATGTAAATCAGGACTATAATTTGCAAAATTAGTTTTTAAATAAATTATTATGTTTCTTTTAGAAACCAAATGCATGCCTACTTTGTCTAGTTTCTCAAAGGATCATTTCAGAAGACATATGGTGAGTTAGCATGACCCATGAATGTCAGCTATTTATTTTTACAACTTGTAGAGAAAGCAGGGCTATTTTAGTAGCAGAAGTTACCAAAAGCTATTTCCATAATTTTTTCCCCAGCATTATGCATGCTAGAATGAATTAAGAAATCCTAGTTTAATCAGATGTAGACAACAATAAAATTAAACCCATTATATTTAATATGTAATGCTAAGATAAAACAATTAAAGGTTCATTGATAATCTTGTATATTGTACAGTTAGACAAATTTTATCAATGATTAAGTTAGTGCAAAACCCCATCCCATTTTTTCTGGTCTGATTTATAATCAGTATATTTCACATTTGGTACTATTCAGGAAATGCCAGTAGAGATAAGGAAAAATTTAGTTTAACATTAAATTAAATAGTTTGTGGTGACTTATAGATAAATGTTACAACTGCCCTGGTATTTTCTCAAGTTAACCTTTTAGGGCTGACAGTGGGAAAGGAGAGACAGAAGCAAATGGGAATGACAAGGTCTCATGCACCTGTTTATCTATGGCAAGTGACAAATCTATCAGTTATTTTCCAGATTAAAGAGACAAACAGTGACCCAGACTAAACTGGGATCATGTTCAAACAGTCAGATAGAATGAAACTAGTACTTTTGTATTCCTTTATGAAACATGCTTAAAATCATCCATATTTAAAATACCAATTTAAAGTTATTCAGGTTATTTATTGTAATGCTTACAGTCTACTGACTTTTAAAATTATACACCTATGGCAGAGACAAAGGTGGCAAAGTAATAGGATGTACAACTCACCTCTCCAATGAATATATAAAAAATACATCTATATCTGGAACACTTCTCACTCCCTGAAAATCAGTTGGTATCTGGCAGGCAGACTCCTGTACAACCAAGACTGTAAGAAGGATACACACATAATCAGTAGGAAGGGAAGATAAGCGAGCAGGTCAACACCTGTGTCCCAGGGAGGGGACTCAGAGGAAAATGAAGACTGCACATTTGCCCTGGATAGTGGGCAGGCCGAGACTCAGACTGAGTGTCCCAAACCTGGGGTCATCCACAGGGCAGAAAGGCCCCTTGGCTAGGTGGAGAACCACTGGGACAGACAGAAAGGCAGGACAAGTCTAGACTGCATTTGTAAGGCTCATGTAGATGCTGGCTAACCAATTTCTGGCAGCAGCCACTGTGCCACAGCTACAACTCCCGTGCACACGAGCAACACAGAGGCCCGGCTTGCCTGTGCAATGGTCCCACTTGAAGGCAGGGGAAAGTGAGCAGCTGAGGGAGACAGTTTCCTGCTCGTAGTCACGGAGGAGCTGTCTGCTCTAGTGGCCGCCAGGTTTCCTGTGACTGATTCTCTGTGCAGCTCATCCCAGGGTGACCTAGCCCAAGCTCTGCTCAAACCACACCAGTGAGTATCACTGGGTCTAGGGCAGTCACAACTGGAGAAAAGACTTGACTGTGGCTTGTGGCTGAGCAGAGCTACAGATGACTGTATAGGCAACACATCAGACCTCTGAGTATGCATAGATCCCACTTACTTCAGCACTCCCCTCCTCTGGGACAAAGGTCTTGGCGTGGGAAGAGGGAAAATCATCCACTTAGAGGAAAAAGAGCTGAGCCCAACTTTCAGGGCTTCCATTCCAGCGACTTGGAATCAGATTCTGCCCCTGATGGGTCTATGACAGCTACGAGGCAGACAGGATGTCTTACCTAAAATTCAGTCCAGCTCTAGCTCCTCTGTCTCCAGCCACACCCATTACCAAAATGATAGCTGCCACACATCCCGAGGAAAGACTTAACTGGTGTCCAATTCAAATCCAAACCTCTCACCAAGAGCACTGGGCATGTGCAGTCTGCACAGGGACACTCCCACATAAGAACACCCAATAAAGACCACCATAAGTAACTGTTCAACCTAAATGCATAGAAGCAGAGAAAGTTAAAATTAAAAGAAAGAGGAACTACTCTCAATTGGAAGAACAAAAACACAAATAATGAGATAAACACTTTACCCAGGTAAAGAATTCAAAACATTGGAAATAAAACTGTTAACAGAATTAATTGACTAAACAATGAACATTTTAACAAGGAACTAGAAGATATAAAAAAGACATAAGTGAAAACAAATAATTCAGTAGCTGAAATAAACACACTAGAAGGAATAAGTAGCAGACAAAGTGATACAGAAGAATGCATAAGGGAGCTGGAAGACAGAAAAATATAAAACAACCAATCAGCAGAACAGACAGGAAAAAAAAATTAAATGAAAGCAACCTAAGAGATCTCTGAAATAACATTTAAGTATTCCAACATTTGCATTACAGGCAGAGAAGCAGAGAAGGGGATCCAAGGTGTATTTGAAGAAATTATGGTTGAAAATTTCCCTGACCTGAAGAAGGAAATAGATATCCAGGTTCAGGAAGCACAGAAGGTCCCAAATAAGATGAACCTCAAATAGACACCCACCAAGGCTTATTATAATTAAAATGGAAAAGGTAAACAGAATTCTAAAGGCAACAAGAAAAAGAGAGTTTTATACACGGGAATCCCCCTAAGACTATCACTTGTTTCCTTGCAAAAATTTGCAGGCCAGAGGGAATGACATGATGTATTCAAAAAGGTGAAAGAAGAAACCCTACAACCTAAATACTCTACCTAGCAATATTATCACTTGGAATAGGAAGAGAGATTAAAAAACAAAAGCAAAAACTCCCCAGGGAAGAAAAGACTAAAATAATTCAGCAATATTAAACTCATCCTAAAAGAAATGTTGAAGCATCTTCTCTAAATTAAAAAAAAAAAAAGTAATAATATATAGGAAAGGGAAAATTTCACTAAGAAAAGCAAATATACTTTGTTTGGAATAGCACTTAAGCCAGTACATAGATATAAGACAGAAGACAAAGAGGTATAAAAAAATGTAAATGCAATAAAGTATGAAGAGATAAGCATGAAAATGTAAACTATAATGTCAAAAACAAAATGTGGGAGAGGGGAGTATAGAATGTAGACCTTTTAGAATGTGTTTGAACTTCAATTTAAAACAAGTAGATATAATTATGGGTCAACATATACCAACCCCATGATAACTGCATATCAAAAACCTACAATAAGTACACAGAAATGTAAAAGAAAGGAACACAAGCATAGTATTCAAAAAAATTATCAAACCTTAAGGAAACAAGCCAAAAAGATATGAACAGAGGACTACACAGCCAGGAAACAGGTAGTAAAATGGCAGTAAGTACACACCTACAAATAATTACTTGATGTCAAGGGACTAAATGCTCCAATGAAAAGACACTGGGAGGCTGCTTGGATTAAAAACAAACAAACAAACAAAAAAAAACAAGACCCTTTAATATGCAATCTAAAAGAGAATTCAGGCTGAAGACACAGTGTCTAAAAGTGAGTGGCAGATGTAAATGACAAGAAATCAAGGATAGCAATACTCATATCATAGAAAATAGGCTTTTAAAGGCTAACAAAAGAAAGACGGCCACCACACAATGATAAAGAAATCAATATGAGAAAAGAATATTACATTCATTAACATGTGTGCCTCTAATATAAGATCACCTAAATATATACAGCAAATACCAAGAGACATAAAAACATTGTAATTAGCCTCCGACTAATAAAAATAAATGGAAAAAAAATAATAATATCAAGTATTTTTCTAACAACAGTGGTGTGAAACTATAAATCAATTACAGAAAGACAAATGGGAAAAGAACATGCACACAGGGACTAAATAACATGTTACTAAAAAACCAACTGGTCAATGGAAAAATGAGAAAATAGCTTTACATAAATGAAAATTTAAGTTCAACACTTAAAAATCTATGTGCTATAGCAAAAGCAGCTCTAAGAGGGATGTAATGATACAGGCCTAACCTATTAGACAAAATAAAACAAAGACCAAAGTCAGCAGCAGGAAGGAAATAACAAAGATTAGAGAAGAAATTAAATACAAATTTAAAAAAAATTAGAAAAGATTAATGAAACCAAGTGCCACTTAAAAAACAAACAAACATGAAATTGATAAACTTTTATCCAGGTTCACCAGGATGTAAAGAGTGGACCCATAATACTCCTAGAAGTGAATATAGATGGAATAGTCTTTGGCATAAATCACGTCTTTTTGGATCAGTCTTGTAAGATAGAAGAAATAAAAGTAAACAAATGGAACCTAGCTGGAGAGAATATTTTCAAGTGGTATCAATAATTGGTTAATATCTGAAATATATAAACAGTTGATAATACTCAATATAAAAAAATCCAATCAAGAAATGTATAGAAGATCTAAATAGACATTTTTCCAAAAAGGAATACAAATGGCTAACAGTCCCATGGAAAGCTGCTCAATTTCTCTAATTATGAGGAATAAAAATCAAAATAGCAATGAGATATGAACTTACACTGGTCAGAATGGCTGTCATTAAAAAGTCTATAAATAAATGCTGAAGAGGATGCATAGAAAAAGCGACCCTCATATACTGTTGTTGGGAATGTAAATTGGTGCAGACAGTAAGGAAAACAGTACAGTGTTTTCTCAAAAAACTAAAATATGATAAAACTCTCATAATCCATCATTTGGTTTGTTATCTGCAAAAAATGAAAACAGCAATTTGAAAAGATACATGCAACTCAGAGTTCACAGCAGTAATATTTACAATAGCCAAGATATAGGAGCAACCCAAATGCCAACAACAGATGAATGGATAAAAAATACGGTGTATATATATATATACACACACATACACAATTGAATATTACTCAGCCATGAAATGAACATGGATTGACCTAGAGAATATTATGTTTAGTGAAATAAATCAGAGAGGTGAATTCTGTGTGATATCACTTATATTTTGACTCTAAAAAAATAAAAATAAATATTTATGCAGAGCAGAAATAGACAGACATGGAAAATAGTGGTTACTAAAGGGGAGAAGAATAGTGATATATTAGGGGTTTAGGATTAAGAGATGCAACCTACTATGTATAAAATAGATATGCAACAAAGATATATTATATAGCATTTGGAATTACAGCATTATTTTATAATAAAATTTAAAGGGGCATAATCTGTAGACACACCAAATTATAATGCTGTATACCTGAAACAAATATAATATTGTAAATCAACTATACTTCAGTTAAAAAAATTTTAAAAACTCATACATTCTTTTTAAAATATTAAATTTAAATGATTTAGGAACCTAGGAGAAATCAGGTCACAGATAAAACATAACAAAAATATAGGTAAAAGAAATATATAAAAAAAAAAAAAAGAAATATATTAACACTTCTCATGTTTAATATTTTCATATAAAGTCTGATATTAATGCTTGGCTTTCTACTCTAAAGCTATTGTGATACAAATAATTCAAGTATTACTGGTCTTGATTATTCTGAATTTTAAATTCATAGAATTCTGCCTTATATTATTTATAATCAACTTCAAAAATATTTATATGCCTGAAATTTAATTTTGATAAATAAAAAAGTCATTGTTTTTTATTCTGTATTTACCTGCCTAAACATCATTCTTCTAACTCTAGACTATATATTGTCTCTATATTTTATCAAACAGTCCTTCAAATAATATTTGAAAATACCTACTAGAAAAAATATTTAAAATTTATGTCTTTTTAAGAATGTGTTTGAGCTTATATGACTATCAGTCTAAAGCAAGTAGATATAAGATGGGGTTACTGTACTCAAAAAACAGGGTAACCACAAATAAAAAACACACAACAGACTCACAAAGCCCAAAAAGAAGGAAACACAGCATAAAATAAAAGAAAATTATTAAACCACAAAAAGAAAAAGGAACAGATAAGAAACACAGAATTAGTAGGAAAACAAAGTTTAAAATGGCAATAAATATGTACCTATCAATTAATTACCTTAAATATCAATGGACTAAATGCTCCAATTAAAAGACATACAGAGGCAGATTGGATAAGAAAATAGTAGCCTACAATGTGCTACCTACAAGAGACCCACTTTAGGGTAAAGGACACAGATGTGGGAGGGGAATCGGGATGGGGAATACATGTAAATCCATGGCTGATTCATGTCAATGTATGACAAAAACCACTACAATATTGTAAAGTAATTAGCCTCCAGCTAATAAAAATAAATGGAAAAAAGAAAAAGAAGAAAAAAAGAAAGTGAAGGGATGGAGAAAGATAGTTCATGAAAATGGAAATGACAAGAAAACAGAGGGTGCAAATCTCATATTAGATGAAACAGACTTTAAAAGAAAGGCCATAATGAAAAATAAAGACACTATACTATTGAAAGGATCAATACAAAGATACTTTATGCTCATCAGCATATATGTGCTTAATATTGGAACCCCCCCAAAACTTAAAACAAATACTAGCAGACATAAAGGAATTCACAGGAATACAATAGTAGTAGGAGACTTTAACACCCTGCTCTCATCAATAGACAAGTCATCTTGACAGAGAATCAATAAGGTAACAGATACCCTAAATGATAAAGAAGAGCAGTTATACCTAATGGATATTTTCAGTATATTATATCAAAAAGAAAAAAAAATACATACATTCTTTTCTAGTGCACATGGAACATTTTCTAGCATTCATCACATACTCAGACACAAAACAAGCCTCAACAAATTTAAGAGCACAAAACTTATCTCAAGTATCTTCTCTGAGCACAATGGCATGAAACTTTAATAGAAATCAACCTCAGAAAAATAAATGAAAACATACACAAAAAGTTACATGGAGACTAGTCAATCTACTAAAAACATTGATCAACAGGGAAATCACAGAGTAAATTAAAAAAATACACTGAGATAAATGACAATGAAAATATAACCATACAAAATCTAAGAGATGAAACAAAAGTCATTCTTAGTGGGAAGTTCATAGCAATACAGGCCATTCTCAAAAAAGAAAAATCTCAAATAACCTAAACAACTACATAAAATAGAAAATTAAAAAAGAAAAAATCAGCAGAAGGAATGAAATAATAAAGATCAGAGAAAACAGAGATTTAAAAAAACAATAGAAAAAAAATCAATAAAATCAAGGTCTGGTTCTTTGAAAGTATAAATTAAATTGATAAACTTCTGGCCAGGCTCACCAAAAAGTAAACAGACAAGCCAAGCAAACCTAATATTAATTATAAAAAAACGGAGACATAACAACTCATACTGCAAATATACAAAAAAAAAAAAAAAAAACGAAAGAAAAGCATAGGGAATACCATGAACAATTATGTACCAAGAAATTTGATAACCAAGAAGAAATGGACAAGTTTCTAGACACATCCAGCCCATCAAAATAGAATCAAGAAGAAACAGATAATTTGAACAGACTGATCACTAGAAGTGAAATTGAGTCTGGGGACTGAAACACACACGCACACTCTCTACAAACAACAGTTTAAGACCAAATGGCTTTACAGGCAGATTCTACCAAATGTACAAATAAGAATTTATCTAATCCTTCTCAAGCTCCTCCAAAAGATCGAAGAGGAGGGAACACTTCCACAAATGTTCTACAAGGCCACCATGACTCTGATATCGAAAATAACAAAGCACCACCAAAAAAGAAAATTAGATTCCAATATCTTTGATGAATATAGATGTAAAAATTTCCAAGAAAATACTAACAAACTGTATCTACCAACACATAAAACAGATTATATACCACCTGGGATTCAGCCCAAGTTCACAAGGATAGAGCAGCATACTCAAACCAATCAATATGATACGTCATGTAAAGAAAAAAAAAAAAACACATTATCATCTCAATAGATGTTTAAAAAGCATTTGACAAAATTCTTACATCCATTCATAATAAAAAAAACTTACCAAAGAGGGTATAAAGGGAACATATTTCAAAATAATTAAAGCTATTTATGACAAACCCATAGCTGGTATAATATTCATTGGTAAAAAAGCTAAAAGCCTTCCTGCTAAAACCTAGAACAAAATAAGGATGCCCATTACCTCTTCTATTCAACAGACTATTGAAAGTACTAGAGACAGTAGTCAGACAAGAAGAAGAAATAAGTTTATACAAATTGGAAGGGAAGAGGTAAAACTGTAATTTTACATATATATATATACATATATATATATATATATATATATATATATAAAACTCTATAAAGACTCTACACAAAAACTTCTAGAGCAGATAAATTCAGCAAGGTAGCAGGGTACAAGATTAACATACAGAAATTGGTATTTCTTTACACTAACAATGAAATATCAGATAGGGAATATAAAAAATATACCTTGTAAAATTACTTTCCCAAAAATAAATTATTTAGGAATAAACCTGAACAAGGAGGTAGAAAACTTATATGCTGAGAACTATAAAACATTAATAAATGATATAGAATATGATTCAAAGAAAAGGAAAGTTATCCCATAATCTTGGGTTGGAAGAACTAATATTGTTAAATGGCCACACTACCCAAAGCAACCTCAGATTTATTGGGATCCCTTCAAATTGCCATGATGTTATTTACAGAACAAGAACAAATAATTCTAGAATTTATATGAAATCACAAAAGACCAAGAATTGCCTAAATAATTCCGAAGAAAAAGAACAAAGCAGGAGACATAATACCCAGATTTCAGATAGTATTACAAACTTCATAATCAAAACCCATAATAAACCTATGGTCAATTAATCTTTGTAAAAGGGGGCAAAAATATCCAATGGGAAAGTTTCTTCAGCAAGTGGTTTTGGGGACATTGGACAGCTGCATGTAAATCAATGAGGTTAGAACATACCAACTCACCATACATAAAAATAAATTCAAAATGGCTTAAAGACTTCCATAAAATTCCTAGGAGAGATCATAGGCAAAATATCTTCTGACATAAATTGTACCCATGTTTTCTTTGGTCAGCCTCCCAAGGCACTATAAATAAAAACAAAAGCAAATGGAACCCAATCAAATTTACAAGCTTTTTCACAGCAAAGCAGTCCATAAAAAAAGATAAGCTACAAAATGGGAGAAAATATTTGCAAAAGATGCACTGACAAGGGCTTAATTTCCAAAATATACAAACAGCTCATATAACTGAGCAACAAAAACACAACTCAATCAAAAAATGGAAGACCTAAATAAACATTACTAAATAGACACATGAATAGATGCTCAACATCACTAATTATTAAATGCAAATCAGAACAGCAATGTGGTGAACCTCACACCCATCAGAATAGTCATCATTAAAAACTACAAATAACAAATGGCAGAGAGGATATACTGTTGGTGGAAATGTTTCTACAGTCACTATGGAAAACAGAGAGTTTCCTGAAAAAAACAAAAATAGTATTACCCTATATCCAGCATTCCCACTTGTGGGCATATATCCAGTCAAAACTAGACCCCAAAAGGTACCTGTACCCCTATATTCATTGCAACACTATTTACAGTAGCCAAGACAGGGGGACAACCTTAATGTCCGCTGACAGATGAGTAAATACAGAAGATGTGGTCCATATAGACAATGAAATGCTACACAGCCATAAAAAAAGAACTCAGCTGCTGCAAAAGCTACACCACTTGTGGTAGCATGATTCCAACTAAGAGATTAAATTGCAATGTTAAATAACTAAGTAAAATAAGTCAGAAAGAGAAAGACAAACACCATATGATATCACCTTTATGTGGAATCTAAAATGGGAAACAATGAACCGATCTACAAAAAAAAACAGACTTATCTTTCTGGCTTACTTCACTCTGTATGGGCTCCAGTTCATCCATCTCATTAGAACTGATTCAAATGAATTCTTTTTAATGGCTGAGTAATATTCCATGGTGTATATGTACCACAACTTCCTTATCCATTCATCTGCTGATGGGCATCTAGGTTGCTTCCATGTCCTGGCTATTATAAACAGTGCTGCAATGAACATTGGGGTGCACGTGTCTCTTTCAGATCTGGTTTCCTCAGTGTGTATGCCCAGAAGTGGGATTGCTGGGTCATATGGCAGATTCATGTCAATGTATGACAAAAACCACTACAATATTGTAAAGTAATTAGCCTCCAACTAGTAAAAATAAATGAAAAAAAAAAAAAAACTGACTTGTTGGACAGGACAAAGAGAATAGACTTGTGGTTACCCAGGGGTTGGAGGAGGGATGAAGTGGTAGTTTGCAGTTGGCAAATGCAAACTATTATATACACAATGGATAAACAACAAGGTTCTACTGTATAGTGCAGGAACTATATTCAATGTCCTATGATAAACAAACATAGAAAAGAATATTTAAAAAACAATGTAAATAAAAATAAAGTTTAACACATACAATAAATAAAAAGTAAAAATACCTTCTTGAGTAAGAGAATACAACAGTTAAAAACACCAGGAATATCTCCTTACCTGGTTAACAATCTCACTGTCAGAATCTGTCTGATGTAACCACTGTAACTCTGTCATCTGCTGAAAACTTGTAAACTTTCAGGGAAACCTTGAGGGGTAAATTGCAGTTAGCTTTGTTCACTTGAGAAGAGGAAGCACTAATATTATTAGATGAAATGGATGTTCCTTAAACTAAAAATAGAACTATCATATGATCCAGCAATTCCACTCCTATACATATATCCAGAGAAAACCACAATTCAAAACAATGCATGCATTCTGATGTTCACTGCAACATTATTTACAGTAGCCAGGACATCAAAGCAACCTAAATGTCCACTGACCGAATGGATAAAGAAGATGTGGTACAGATATACAATGGAATATTTCTCAGCCATAAAAAATGAAATAATGCCAATTGTAGCAACATGGATGCATCTAGAGATTATCACACTACGTGAAGTAAGAAAAAAACAAATACCATATGATATCACTTGTATGTGGAATCTAAAACAAGGCTATAAATGGACTTATCTACAAAACAGAAGATATAGAAAATAAACTCATGGTTACTGGAGAGTAAGGGGCAGGAGGGATAAATTGGAAGATTAGGATTGACACATACATCCTACTATATGTAAAATAGGTAACTAATAAGAGCCTACTGTAAACCACAGGGAACTCTATTTCATAGTAGCCTAAATGGGAAAATAATTTTTAAAAGTGGATATTCATAACAGATTCACTCTACTGTATACTCAAAACTAACATAACATCATAAATCAACCATAACCCCTCTTATAACAGCATGTTTTCCATTTAGTAGCAATACCACTACATTTCTTCTTTCTGCCTTGTTTTCTCTTTGTGTAAAACTCACAGCACATTTTTTCTAGTTTTCTTTTTTTTTTCTTTATGACATCAGCTTCATTAGCACTAAGGGAGAATATGAGTTCCTTAAAAACCAGGTCTTTGTATAGTGTATCTTAAGGCTGTGGAACAGTGCCTAAACCATTTTAGACATTCAGTATTGTTACTAGTAACTTACTGATAAATGTGTTGATTTTCATTTGTATACTATTTTTCACTTGTTAATTTAATGAAGAATTGTTTTATCTACTTTTCATCTTCATTGATTTCAAGAGAAACAAATTCCACATGTTATTAGTAACAGCTTTCTGGTCCCCATATCACTCTACTTTTGATGCCTCAGAGCCAAACACTTTTCTCTCTTTTATTTTGTCACTAATTTTTTTCTGTTTCTGAACCTCCATATATCTAAATAATATTATCACATGAATACTTCTTAAAACCATCAGTTTTAGAAATGTTTTAACTTCCTGCAATTGAAGGTAAACATTTATCTATTTAATATATCACACTGCATCACCAAATCCATCACAGACATTCACATATGCATTCATACTCACACACACTAATATGGTATCTATAGTCTATAGGCTGAAAGTAGTTACTTTGTTTATAATATTATTGTTTATATTATTAAGACTACCTAAATGTCATTTGCAACTTAGATTCATAGAATTTGATTATCTTACCCTTTTTGAGCAACTTCTTGTCCCTGAAATTAATAGTTGTCTTATTTTTCATTTCCTTAATCTTTCATGTACTTATCATAAATTCAGTTACAAATACTCCTTTCATCAAACAATCTAAATCTTTAGCAAACTAATTTGAAAAAAATGAAAAAACTGAGCAATAGTAAGGATTAAAAATTATTTGAAAATCACAGCCATATCCATTTCCTGTAGCTGCTCTAACAAACCACCACAAACTACACGGCTTAAAACAATAGAAATTTGTTTTCTCATTGTTCTGGAAGCCAGAATTCTGAAATCAAGGTGTTGGTAGGGATATGTGCCCTCCAGAGGCTCAGGGGGAGAATGAGTTCTAAGCCTCTCTCAAAGCTGCTAGTGGCTGGTGGCAATTCTTGGCCTGCCTTGGCTTTCAGATGCATCATTCTCATCTCTGTCTCCGTCCTCACTCTGCCCTCTCCTCTGTGTCCCCGTGTTTTCTCCTTTTCTGTCTTGTGCTCAATTCCTTTGCCCAAATCTGGTAACACTCACAGATTCCAGGGGTGAGTGTGAGAATATATTCTTGGGAGAGGCCACCATGCCACCCACAGTAGTAGCATTCTGTTGAAAATTATGTTTTCCCTGAAACTTTTTTCCTAAATAGAGAACCCAAGATTGTACATATTTTTAATATACAGTATTAAAATTTAATGTACAGTATTATACTTAGTGTATAGTATGTATCATATAAAATTTTATCTAACACATAAACTTCAGTTATAAAAGAAGTATGAAACAAGTTATGAAACTATATTTACTAATGCATAACAAAATAACAGTGCTACTAGACCAAGCATGTTAGGACAGATGATATTCCTGGTGTGTGCAATGGTGTAGCAAAACAATGCAAGATACAGAACTGACACAGTGCTGTGCTTATCAAAAATGGTTCACAGAGCACATACTTCTAAGACTTCACATCATATCTAAAATAAGCAGAAAATTATTCCTCTGAAGATGTGAAAAATAAGTTCAAGCACTGTAATGTATTCATTTAATAATCTCAGTTTATCTAATACCAATAATTTGGCTTAACTAGTAGCTATGTAACTTTGATTCTTTTTAAAATGTGACAATCTATAGTAAAACAGTAAATGCAAAAATCACATGGTTGTAATCTAGAGAGGATTATGAACAAAGAACAATATACAGAGATTTGATGCCTTGATTAACCTAAAAGAAATATTGTTAGCTTTTATTTTAAACTTAGCTCTGAAAGATATTTTACTTCTTTTAGTGTTATCAATGTTTAATATTATGCAATTTATTGGGTATTTTACTTGAGAATAGAATGTTTTTCATATTTAGCTGTAAAATTCAGTGTATATGTGGCAAATTAAAAATGTTAATATTTCTTTATGGCATGAAAGATTTGCTGATTCAAGAGGCAATCACAATTATAATTTATTACCATACTATTCCAGCAGCAAAATCCATTTGCTTATATACTGACATTTATATTGATGTCTGTTCTCTTTAATTACAGTTAAGCCATTAATAGAACATCAATTCTGCATTGTCTTTCTAGATAACTTACCTTATCTAGGTTTGTATGGTTTGTCAATTCAACTGGTTCAAGACTGCATGCCACCAGTGAATAAGACTGCTGAATGGATAATCTAATTCAGTCATTAAAAGAAAGCCCATTCTGCAATCAACATAGATCTTTCTCTTTTATAAAGATCAAGCCAGCTTTACTTTGATGAAGCATATTGGTTAGGAATTTGTCCTAAAGCTATTTGCAGAAATCTAATAAAGGGATAACAAATAAATTAAGAGTTATTTTTCTTTTACATAAAAGAAGTTTGGATGTAGGCAGCTTAGATACTGCACAGTAATTCATCCCATCTTTCTCTTTTGCAGCACTTGTCTGCCTGCTCTCAGGGAGCCTGCCAGAGTTTTGGCTTACACTAGTCATGTTTCAGGTGGCAGAATGGTACAGAATCAAGCAAATGACTCATGAAACCTCAGAGTCTTTTCCCATTAAGGAGTTTTTCCAGAAGTGTTACACCATGACTCCCTTTATGTTCTGTCTACTAAAAACATATCACGTGACTAATTCATCTTGCAGGGCTTGACTGTCGTAGGCAGAGTAATAGCTCCCCAAGGATATTCATATCTTAATGTCAGGAATCTCTGACTTTATTACCTTATTTGGCAAAAGATTCTTTGCAGATTAAGATTAAAGACACTGATGAGATTAAACCTAGCTCCTAGGGTGGGCCCAGTCTAATCACAAATTTTTAAAAACTAAGTATCCTACCCAGCAGGCTGAGAGAGAGAGAGAGAGAGAGAGATGGGACATGAGAAAATCTCAACCAGCCTTTAAAGTTAGAAGTTGGTGGTCATGTGCCAAGGACTATCTTAGACATGTTATTAGCTGGAAAACTAAAAGAAATGGATTTCCCCCTTGAGCTTCTATAAATACAGGGTACCAGCACTTTGGGTTTTGCCTGTTGAAACCTATACCAGGCCTCTGACATACATGACTATAAGATAATAAATGTGTCCTGTTTTAAGCCATAAAGTTTGGGGTGATTTGCTGTGACAGCAATAGAAAACTAAGGGGGAAATATATATATATATGTATATATATACATATATATATATATATGGAGGATTAGCACCCCTAACAAAATAGGATTTTTTTGCATGAATAAGTGGCAAATGGGTACTAGATAAGCAGTAATTTAATATTATCAACCTTTCTCCACTCACTCAGCCTCCTGTAAAAAGCAAAATAATTAGAATAAAATAGAATCCCAACCAATGTAGAATGTTGCTAATCTAGAAGTTTAAAAAATCAAAACTTTAGATAATATTAGTCAAAAATTTTCAATATACCAAGATTTAATGTTTACCTTTCAGTATTATAAATAAGTAAGTTTGTTCATGTTGTTTTAGTCAATAAGTTGTGTCTGACTCTTTTGCAACCCCAAGGACTATAGCCCAGCAGGTTCCTCTGTCCATGGGATTTCCTAGGTGAGAATACTGGAGTGGGTTGCCATTTCTTCTCCAGGGGATCTTCCCCATTCAGGGATCCAACCTGCATCTTTTGCGTTGGCAGGTGGATTCTTAACAACTGAGCCACTTACTAGTTCCCCGCCTCATCACGACTGCACTAAATTACTGCACTAAAGAAGTAAACATCTGCACTAAATTACTAAGGGACAGTTGTAGTTTCAAATTTTTATGATTGGTACTCTATTTTCCTGTAATCCTTTATGTTTTGTCTTTCACATATTAAGGTCTTAATTTAAATATTTTCTTTGTGAAGAAGCCTCCCTTGACCACACCTGAATGGTATAAATTACCACATTCCCTCCCATTTTTCTCTCTACAGCATTACTCTCTATTACTTTTGTCATATAACTAATATTTATTACTATATGAAGTTATCTTGTTCATTCTTGCTTATTTTCCTAATTTTCCTTCTATTAATTTGATCCAGTTGGACTCATTATCTATCTTGTACATTCCTGTATCTCAAATACCTAGAACAATGCCTGGCACTTAATATGCACTCAGTAAGATTTCTTTGAATTAACAAGAAACCAAGTTGCTTCAAACTCATATGAGTTCATTTTAATTATCTAATATACATGAAAATCATATAGTTGATGTTGTATAGTCAATAAAAATATATTAGGTGTTATAAATGAAGTATGAGCTAAAAATGAGTCAAGTAGTACTTGATAATGATAATGTATTTTGCATTACATTTAAAACTTGAAAGGAGCATAATGGACAAAGTTTTTTTTCCTAAACAGAAGAAAAGTATATGAAAATCCAAAAACTCTGGAATTGGTCTAAAAAAGTGGTCCTTAAGTTTTAATGCTCATGTGGAGTACACGAAATGTTTAAGATGAATATTACTGCTGCCTGATCACAGAGATCTTAAAAACTAAGACCCCACTGAGAAATTGATCTAAGAAGTTTAAAAAAATGGTGAACAAGTAACTAAAATGTCATTAGAGTTTTATAAACATTATGGAGTTTTTGAAAGTGAAGTGAAAGTGAGTCACTCAGTCATGTCTAACTCTCTGAGACCCCATGGACTATACAGTCCATGGAATTCTCCAGGCCAGAATACTGGAGTGGGTAGCCTTTCCCTTCTCCAGAGGATATTCCCAACCCAGGGATCAAACCAAGGTCTTCCAAATTGCAGCAGGCAGATTCTTTAGCAGCTGAGCCACAAGGAAAGCCCAAGAATACTCGAGTGGGTAGCCTATCCCTTCTCCAGTGGATCTTCCTGGCCCAAGAATAGAACTGGGGTCTCCTGCACTGCAGATGAATTCTTTACAAATTGAGCTATCAGAGAAGCCCTAAATGGAAAGAGAAATGGATAGAGATTTGTTTTAAGAAGAATAACTAGACTGAAATAATATAAAATCATGGGAAAATTGAAAGACATTTCTGATGTACAATTAATAATTGTGATGTGTAATTGAATGGAGGAGAAATGTATAATTTGGAGGCTATTGCCAAGTTTTCCTCTGAGGAAAAAACTCTACAGGTGCCACACCAAAGTTGAAAAAAAAAAGGAAAATTTTAAAATTAAAAAAAATTAAACTTGGTTATTTGCAGGTGCCTAAAAGTTGGTTATTTGGTAGTGTGCAAAAATTATTATTATGTTTTTTTCAATTTCTCCTTTACTTATTTATTTTTTTTCCAGTGGGTTTTGTCATACATTGATATGAATCAGCCATAGATTTACACGTATTCCCCATCCCAATCCCCCCTCCCACCTTCCTCTCCACCCGATTCCTCTGGGTCTTTCCAGTGCACCAGGCCCAAGCACTTGTCTCATGCATCCCACCTGGGCTGGTGATCTGTTTCACCATAGATAATATACATGCTGTTCTTTCAAAACATCCCACCCTCACCTTCTCCCACAGAGTTCAAAAGTCTGTTCTGTACTTCTGTGTCTCTTTTTCTGTTTTGCATATAGGGTTATCGTTACCATCTTTCTAAATTCCATATATATGTGTTAGTATGCTGTAATGTTATCTTTCTGGCTTACTTCACTCTGTATAATGGGCTCCAGTTTCATCCATCTCATTAGAACTGATTCAAATGAATTCTTTTTAATGGAGTAGTAATATTCCATGGTGTATATGTACCACAGCTTCCTTATCCATTCATCTGCTGATGGGCATCTAGGTTGCTTCCATGTCCTGGCTATTATAAACAGTGCTGCGATGAACATTGGGGTGCACGTGTCTCTTTCAGATCTGGTTTCCTCAGTGTGTATGCCCAGAAGTGGGATTGCTGGGTCATATGGCAGTTCTATTTCCAGTTTTTTAAGAAATCTCCACACTGTTTTCCATAGTGGCTGTACTAGTTTGCATTCCCACCAACAGTGTAAGAGGGTTCCCTTTTCTCCACACCCTCTCCAGCATTTATTGCTTGTAGACTTTTGGATAGCAGCCATCCTGACTGGCGTGTAATGGTACCTCATTGTGGTTTTGATTTGCATTTCTCTGATAATGAGTGATGTTGAGCATCTTTTCATGTGTTTGTTAGCCATCTGTATGTCTTCTTTGGAGAAATGTCTGTTTAGTTCTTTGGCCCATTTTTTGATTGGGTCATTTATTTTTCTGGAATTGAGCTTCAGGAGTTGCTTGTATATTTTTGAGATTAATCCTTTGTCTGTTGCTTCATTTGCTATTATTTTCTCCCAATCTGAGGGCTGTCTTTTCACCTTACTTATAGTTTCCTTTGTAGTGCAAAAGCTTTTAAGTTTCATTAGGTCCCATTTGTTTAGTTTTGCTTTTATTTCCAATATTCTGGGAGGTGGGTCATAGAGGATCTTGCTGTGATTTATGTCAGAGAGTGTTTTGCCTATGTTCTCCTCTAGGAGTTTTATAGTTTCTGGTCTTACATTTAGATCTTTAATCCATTTTGAGGAAAAGAAGAAGTGAAACTCTCGCTGTTTGCAGATGACATTATCCTCTACATAGAAACCCTAAAGACTCTACCAGAAAATTACCAGAGCTAATCAATGAATATAGTAAAGTTGCAGGATATAAAATTAACACACAGAAATCCCTTGTATTCCTATATACTAACAATGAAAACACAGAAAGAGAAATTAAGGAAACAATACCATTCACCATTGCAACAAAAAGAATAAAATACTTAGGAGTACATCTACCTAAAGAAACAAAAGACCTATACACAGAAAACTATAAAACACTGATGAAAGAAATCAAAGAGGACACAAACAGATGGAGAAACATACCATGTTCATGGATTGGAAGAATCAATATTGTCAAAATGGCTATTCTACCCAAAGCAATCTATAGATTCAATGCAATCCCTATCAAGCTACCAACATTATTTTTCACAGAACTAGAACAAAGAATTTCACAATTTGTATGGAAATACAAAAAACCTCGAATAGCCAAAGTAATCTTGAGAAAGAAGAATGGAATTGGAGGAATCAACCTGCCTGACTTCAGACTGTACTACAAAGCCACAGTCATCAAGACAGTATGGTACTGGCACAAAGACAGAAATATAGATCAATGGAACAGAATAGAAAGCCCAGAGATAAATCCACGAACCTATGGACACCTTTTCTTTGACAAAGGAGGTAAAGATATACAATGGAAAAAAGACAACCTCTTTAACAAGTGGTGCTGGGATAACTGGTCAACCACTTGTAAAAATTATTTCTTAAATGGTTACTAAAAACAAACCAAAAACAAACTAAATCTTATAGCTTTATGACCTTGTGTAACAGTCTCCAATATTAAATTTGTGTGAAGTTCAGTTCATTGCTTAGTCATGTCTGACTCTTTGCAACCCCATGGACTGCAGCATGACAGGCCTCCCTGTCCATCACCAACTCCCGGAGCTTACTCAAACTCATGTCCATAGAGTCAGTGATACCATGCAACCATCTTGTCCTCTGTCATCCCCTCCCCCTCTTGCCTTCAATCTTTCCCAGCATCAGGGTCTTTTCCAATGAGTCAGTTCTTCACATCAGGTGGCCAAATTATTGGAGTTTCAGCTTCAGCATCAGTCCTTCCAATGAATATTTAGGACTGATTTCCTTTAGGATGAACTGTTTGGATCTCCTTGCAGTCCAAGGGACTCTCAAGAGTCTTCTCCAATACCACAGTTCAAAAGCATCAATTCTTCAGCGCTCAGCTTTCTTTGTAGTCCAGCTCTCACATTCATACATGACTACTGGAGAAACCATAGCTTTGACTACATGGACATTTGTCTGCAAAGTAATGTCTCTGCATTTTAATATGCTGTCTAGGTTGGTCACAGCTTTTCTTCCAGGGAGCATGCATCTTTTAATTTCATGGCTGCAGTCACCATCTGCAGTGATTTCAGAGCCCCCCAAAATAAAGTCTTTCATTATTTCCATTGTTTCCCATGTATTTGCCATGAAGCGATGGGACTGGATGTGATGATCTTAGTTTTCTGAATGTTCAGTTTTAAGGCAACCTTTTCACTCTCTCACTTTCATCAAGAGGCTCTTTAGTCCTCCTTCACTTTCTGCCATAAGGGTGGTATCACGTGCATATCTGAGGTTATTGATATTTCTCCCATCAATCTTGATTCCAGCTTGTGCTTCTTCTAGCCCAGAATTTTGCATGAGGTACTCAGCATATAAGTTAAATAAGCAGGGTGACAACATACAGCCTTGACATACTCCTTTCCCGATTTGGAACCAGTCTCTTGTTCCATGTCCAGTTCTAAATGTTGCTTCTTGACTGCATACAGATTTCTCAGGAGGCAGGTCAGGTGGTCTGGTATTCCCATCTCTTTAAGAATTTTCCACAGTTTGTTGTGATCCACATAGTCAAAGGTTATGATGTGGTCAATAAAGCAGAAGTAGATGTTTTTCTGGAACCCTCTTGCTTTTTCGATGATCCAGCAGATGTTGGCAATTTGATCTCTGGTTCCTCTGCCTTTTCTAAAACCAGCTTGAACATCTAGAAGTTCATGGTTCATGTACTGTTGAAGCCTTGCTTGGGAAATTTTGAGCATTACTTTACTAGCGTGTGAGATGAGTGTAATTGTGGGGTAGTTTGAACATTGTTTGGCATTACACTTCTTTGGGTTTTGAATGAAAACGGACCTTTTCCAGTCCTGTGGCCACTGTTGAGTTTTGCAAATTTGCTGTCATATCTTTGGTGCAGGGTTGGGGCACTGAGTGCAGGACCTGTTGAAGGAGGTCGCCATTATCTTCATTACCTCCACCATAGTTGGTGTCAGGTCAAACAACTTGGAGGGAACACAGCCCCACCCGTCAACAGAAAATTGGATTAAAGATTTAGTGAGCATGGCCCTGCCCATCAGAGCAAGACCCTGTTTTCCCCACAGTCAGTCTCTCCCATCAGGGAACTTTCTTAAGTTTCTTATCCTTATCCATCAGAGGGCAGACAGAATGAAAACCACAATCACAGAAAACTAATCAAATTTTTCACATACCACAGCCTTGTCTAAGTCAATGAAACTATGAGCCATGCCATGTAGGGCCACCCAAGATGGACGGGTCATGGTGGAGAGTTCTGACAAAATGTGGTCCACTGGAGAAGGGAATGGCAAACAACTTCAGTGTTCCTGTCTTGAGAACCCCATGAACAGTATAAATTTCCATTAGTCCACGTGAATTGATTTGGGCAACAGAAAACTAACAAGCTTTATGCAAGTGAAGGCTTGAGAAGCACTAGCCCATACGGGATTGTTCTCTTAAAGTGTAGCCTGAATTTTCCTTGGAACTTGGCTACCATGCTATGAAAAACCAAACCCAGCAATATGGAAAGGCCACATAGAGGCGATCCTAGACTCTGACCAAAGACTTAGCCTCCAGTCAACAGTGAACAGCTACTTGCCTACCAGACAACAGCTGAGGCCATCTTGGACTTCTACTCCTCAGCAGACATAATGGATCCTTGTTTTAAGTCTCTTAGCTTTGGGATACTTTGTTCTGTAGAAATAGCTGATAAAAGCAGAATTTGCCATCTAGATGTTGGGTGATGCTATAAACAAGAACAACAAGAATAATAACAACAAACATAAGATATTGGCTTTGGCACATGAAAGGTTGATAAATAGTATTGATATAAGCTTTAAAGACTGGTGAGAGCTGGAAGTTCAGGAAGTGTCAGGGAATGTTTAACGGGAGGATTCCTACGTGCTGTCTCTCATGAGTCCTTTGTCCCTCTTCAAGCGGAACAGCACGCTGCTCCCAGGGACTGAGGTCATTGTGTGAGGCAAGCATGAGTCTCCTTTAGTAAACATTCTCCTTAGGACAAAACAGCTTAGTCTCCTTCCCCTTTCTTGAGATAGGGATTGTCTTCTGACCTTGTGACTAACTTTAGCCCATGTTTCCTTGGTAACGTTTGCTGTACATTTGGTTTTCTGATCTCTATCATTCCCGAAAGAAGTTTCTTGTACTGCAGCCTATATATACTCATAGAAAAATCATTAAAACACCTTTGCTCCATCAGAGCTTGGGTCCCCGGGTCTTTTTTTGTCTTTCTCTCTCTCTCTCTCCTTTTCTGGCTGACTCTCTGGAGCGTGGAGACCCGTCGTGCTCACTTTTCTGCCCGGGCTTCTAAGACCCCCTCGAGAGGGCGCCTGGTGCCTTCGTGAGCGATGCAAGTCCTGTGTCAAGGACTTTATTGGTCCTCTGTGTAAACCAAGGGACATCGGCCTCTTTCTCTCTTTCACTTTCTTATCGTCGACTCCGTACCTCCAGATTCCGGTCCATTAAGGGACCCCAACAAGGAAGGACACTTTTATTGCAAACTGGAGAAAGTATAATGTGAAATTAAGAAGAAAGTATGACAACAACTGTCATCTGCAGTAATGGAGAGGACAGTAAATATACATAGTGAACTTGTTCATCTGGCTAAGATTAACAGGCAGAATCTTGAATGGTTTCCTTTACTGAGCATAGTAAGTAAGTTTAGAGCAGATGAATTAAAGAAGAAACTGCTCAGTTTTAAAGTAGAATCTGGGGGAAAATGTTTAAACCAGAACTGTTTGGGTTAGGGAACAATACTGTTTTTCATTCTCTTCCTATACAGCTAACAAAAGAATCTCAAAGGTCCTGAAGACCTCAAAGATCAAACCCAGGGTGCTACCAGTAAAAATGGAATCAGCCTTAAGTCCAGTACAGACCAGTAAGCCCTTTGTTGTGATCTCAGAAAGATTTCAGGGCATTGTCCTACAGAACCCTGACTCCTTAAGTGGAGGGGGACTTATCTATAAGGGATGTGTGAATGGGTTTCTGTTTGTGATCCCATGGACTCTTCAGTCCTTGGAAATCTCCAAGCCAGAATACTGGAGTGGGTAGCCTTTCCCTTCTTCAGGGGATCTTTCCAACCCAGGGATCGAACCCAGGTCTCTCACATTGCAGGCAGATTCTTTACCAGATGAGCCACAAGGGAAACCCTCTGTCTAATGAGTAAACCCCAAGACGATTCATAGGAAATAAATGCCAATTGTTTTCAAATGCAAAGTCTTCATGGAAACATCATAGTTCAGACTAAAAAGATGGAGACAGTCTTAAATGAAAAGATCTCTTTGAGTCCCCAATCACCACCCCCCTCCCCCCATCTTTTACAAATAGGAAGCCAACTGAGAAAGTTACTTATCCACAATTATGGGCTATATCTTATGGAAAAGGAGGTATAGGGAGCACTGAAGACTGGTTCAGAAATCCAGAGAACAGACCCAAGTAACCAGGAAATCCACTTCCAGGGAGCAAACCTCATCACCAATCAACATGCCTTTCCTGTCCCTAGAAGAAAAGGAATATTGGTAATATACAATTGATATAGAGCAGTGATTTCTACGAACCACTGATTCACTCACTCATTTATTTATTTATTTGGCCATGCTACATAGCATATGGGATCTTAGTTCCCCCACCAGGATTTAAAACCTCAACCCTTCCATTGGAAACATGGAGTCTTAGCCACTGACCTGCAAGGGAAGTCCCTCCATTCCCTGCTTTAGAACCCAACTGTCAACTGAGATTAATCTATCTTAGCTTCACCATTACTACTTTCCTGGGTCTCATCAGTTTATAGGTAGGTAAAGACTATGGCAAACCATTTCAGTATTCTTGCCTTGAGAACCCCATGAACAGTATGAGAAGGCAAAATGATAGGATACTGAAACAGGAACTCTCCAGGTCGGTAGGTGCCCAATATGCTACTGGAGATCAGTGGAGAAATAACTCTAGAAAGAATGAAGGGATGGAGCCAAAGCAAAAACAATACCCAGTTGTGGATGGGACTGGTGATAGAAGCAAGGTCCAATGCTGTAAAGAGCAGTATTGCATAGGAACCTGGAATGTTAGGTCCATGAATCAAGGCAAATTGGAAGTGGTCAAACAGGAGATGGCAAGAGTGAATGTGGACATTCTAGGAATCAGCGAACTAAAACGGACTGGAATGGGTGAATTTAAATCAGATGACCATTATATCTACTACTGTGGGCAGGAATCCCTTAGAAGAAATGGAGTAGCCATCATGGTCAACAAAAGAGTCTGAAATGCAGTACTTGGATGCAATCTCACAAACAACAGAATGATCTCTGTTTGTTTCCAAGGCAAACCATTCAATATCACAGTAATCCAAGCCTATGCCCCAACTAGTAATGCTGAAGAAGCTGAAGTTGAATGATTCTATGAAGACCTACAAGACATTTTAGAACTAACACCCAAAAAAGATGTCCTTTTCATTATAGGGGACTGGAATGCAAAAGTAGGAAGTCAAGAAACACAAATTTCTTGGAGTACGGAATGAAGCAGGGCAAAGGCAAATAGAGTTTTGCCAAGAGAATGCACTGGTCATAGCAAACACTCTCTTCTAACAACACAAGAGAAGACTTTACACATGGACATCACCAGATGGTCAACACCAAAGTCAGATTGATTACATTCTTTGCAGCCAAAGATGGAGAAGCTTTATACAGTCAGCAAAAACAAGACCAGGAGCTAACTGTGGCTCAGATCATGAACTCCTTATTGCCAAATTCAGACTTAAACTGAAGAAAGATGGGAAAACCACTAGACCATTCAGGTATGACCTAAATCAAATCCCTTATGACTATACAGTGGAAGTGAGAAATAGATTTAAGTGACTAGATCTGATAGACAGAGAGCCTGATGAACTATGTACAGGAGACAGGGATCAAGACCATCCCCATGGAAAAGAAATGCAAAAAGGCAAAATGGCTGTCTGAGGAGGCCTTACAAATAGCTTTGAAAAGAAGAGAAGCGAAAAGCAAAGGAGAAAAGGAAAGATATTCCCATTTGAATGCAGAGTTCCAAAGAATAGCCAGGAGAGATAAGAAATCCTTCCTCAGCGATCAATGCAAAGAAATAGAGGAAAACAACAGAATGGGAAAGACTAGGGATCTCTTCAAGAAAATTAGAGATCTGAAGGGAACATTTCAGGCAAAGATGGGTTTGATAAAGGACAGAAATGGTATGGACCTAACAGAAGCAGAAGATATTAAGAAGAGGTGGCAAGAATACACAGAAGAACTGTACAAAAAAGATCTTCACGACCCAGATAATCACAGTGGTGTGATCACACCTAGAGCCAGACATTCTGGAATATGAAGTCAAGTGGGCCTTAGGAAGCATCACTACGAACAAAGCTAGTGGATGTGATGGAATTCCAGTTGAGCTATTTCAAATCCTGAAAGATGATGCTGTGAAAGTGCTGCACTCAATATGCCAGCAAATTTGGAAAACTCAGCAGTGGCCACAGGACTGGAAAAGGTCAGTTTTCATTCCAATCCCTAAGAAAGGCAATCCCAAAGAATGCTTAAACTACCACACAATTGCACTCATCTCACACGCTAGTAAAGTAATGCTCAAAATTCTCCAAACCAGGCTTCAGCAATATGTGAACCGAGAACTTCCAGATGTTCAAGCTGGTTTTAGAAAAGGCAGAGGAACCAGAGATCAAATTGTCAATATCTGCTGGATCATCAAAAAAGCAAGAGGGTTCCAGAAAAACATCTATTTATGCTTTATTGACCATGCCAAAGCCTTCGACTGTGTGGATCACAATAAACTGTGGAAAATTCTGAAAGAGATGGGAATACCAGACCACCTGACCTGCCTCTTGAGAAACCTGTATGCAGGTCAGGAAGCAACAGTTATAACTGGACATGGAACAACAGACTGGTTCCAAACAGGAAAAGGAGTACGTCAAGGCTATATATTGTCACCCTACTTATTGAACTTATATGCAGAGTACATCATGAGAAACGCTGGGCTGGAAGAAGCACAAGCTGGAATCAAGATTTCTGGGAGAAATATCAATAACCTCAGATATGCAGATGACACCACCCTCATGGCAGAGAGTGAAGTGGAACTGAAAAGCCTCTTGATGAAAGTGAAAGAGGAGAGTGAAAAAGTTGGCTTAAAGCTTAACATTCAGAAAACTAAGATCATGGCATCTGGTCCCATCACCTCATGGGAAATAGATGGCGAGAGAATGGAAACAGTGTCAGACTTTATTTTTTTGGGCTCCAAAATCACTGCGGATGGTGACTGCAGCCATGAAATTAAAAGGCGCTTTCTCCTTGGAAGGAAAGTTATGACCAACCTAGATAGCATATTAAAATGCAGAGACATTACTTTGCCAACAAAGGTCCGTCTAGTCAAGGCTATGGTTTTTCCAGTGGTCATGTATGGATGTGAGAGTTGGACTGTGAAGAAAGCTGAGCACCGAAGAATTGATGCTTTTTAACTGTGGTGTTGGAGAGACTCTTGAAGTCCTTGGACTGCAAGGAGATCCAACCAGTCCATCCTAAAGGAGATCAGTCTTGGGTGTTCATTGGACGGACTGATGTTGAAGCTGAAACTCCAATCCTTTGGCCACCTCATGCGAAGAGCTGACTCATTGGAAAAGACCCTGATGCTGGGAGGGATTGGGGGCAGGAGGAGAAGGGGACGACAGAGGATGAGATGGCTGGATGGCATCACCGACTTGATGGGCATGAGTTTGAGTAAACTCCGGGAGTTGGTGATGGACTGGGAGGCCTGGCGTGCTGTGATTCATGGGGTCGCAAAGAGTCAGACACGACTGAGCGACTGAACTGAACTGAAAGACTGAAAAATTAGATAAGAACTTCAGATAGAAAATAACTATACTTAAAAAGCTACTACACCTGAACAATTACCTGCAATGACTTCATCGATATTTAGACCTGATTCAGATGAAGAGATCCTGTATTCATAAATCTGAGCCCAATTCTGTAATAAAAAGATACGCATTTTTTATGTGAGAGGACTATGACCAGAGGTAGCAAAGACACACTGTAAAAGTCTTTTCATGTTGGCAGCTCACAAAGAACCAAACCTCTTAGTATTTACATCCTGCATATACCCTTACCCTTGAGGCAGGCATATCCTGTGATTTGATTATGTTTTAATCAAGAATACAATAGAAAAGTGATATCATGTCAGTTCAATCTGTAAGCCTTTAGAGGCTAGCATCTTCAGCTTTTGTGCTCTTAGGAACTCTGGATTATGATGTGATAAATCCAGCTATCCTGCTGAAGATACCACATGACTTCTTCATGTGGTGAAGGAGGGTTTTCTGAGACTACAAAGGAAGACAAAGGTTCAGGCATCCCAGAATTGAAACTGACTCTAGGCCTCAGCTAACCATTCAGTTAAAAGAAGAGGAATGTTGTTCACTTGCTCAGTCATGTCTGACTATTTGCACCCCCATGGACTGCAGCACATTAGGCTTCCCTGTCCTTCACTATCTCCTGACGTTTGCTCAAACTCATGTCCATTGAAGTGATGATACCGTCCAACCATCTCATCCTCTGTCACCACATTCTCCCCCTGCTCTCAGTCTTTCCAAGCATTAGGGTCTTTTCTAATGAATTGACTCTTCTCATCAGGAGGCCAAAGTATTGGAGCTTCAGCATCAGTCCTTCCAATGAATAATCCAAGGTTGGTTTCCTTTAGGACTGACTGATTTAATCTCCTTGCTGTCCAAGGGAGTTCCAAGAATCTTCTCCAGCATCACAATGCAAAAGCATCAATTCTTTGGCACTCAGCCTTCTTTATGGTTCAACTCTCTCATCTGTACATGACTACTGGACACACCATAACTTTGACTATATAGACCTTTGTAGGTAAAGTAATGTTTCTGCTTTTTAATGTGCTGTCTAGATTTGTCATAGATTTTCTTCCAAGGAACATGCATCTTTTAATTTCATAGTTGCAGTCACCATCCTCAGTGATTTTGAAGCCCAAGAAAATAAAGTCTGTCACCATTTCCATTGTTTCCCCATCTATTTGCCATGAAGTGATTGGACTAGATGCCATGATCTTAGTCTTCTGAATGTTGAGTTTTAAGCCAGCTTTTTCACTTTCCTCTTTCACCTTCATCAAGAGGCTCTTTAGTTCCGCTTTGCTTTTTACCCTAATGGTGGTATCATCTGAATAGCTGAAGTTATTAATATTTCTCCCAGCAATCTTGATTCCAGTATGTGATTCATGCAGTCTGGCATTTCACGTGAAGTACTTTGCATAAAAGTTAAAAAAACAGGATGACAATATACAGCCTTGATGTATTTCTTTCCCAAGTTTGAACCAGTCTGTTGTTCCATATCTAGTTCTAACTGTTGCTTCTTGATCTGCATACAGGCTTCTCAGGAGGCAGATATGGTGGTTTGGTATTCCTGTCTCTTGAAGAATTTTCCACAGAATTTAGCATACCAAAGGCTTTAGCATAGTCCATGAAGCAGAAGTAGATTTTTTTCTGGAATTATCTTTCTTTTTCTGTGATGTAACAGATACTGGCAATTTGATTTTTGGTTCCTCTTTCTTTTCTAAATTCAATTGTACATCTGGAAGTTCTCAGTTCATGGACTGTTGAAGCCTAGCTGGAAGGACTTTGAGCATTACCTTGCTAGCATGTGAAGTGAGTGCAATTGTGCAGTAGTTTGAACATTCTTTAGCATTGCCCTTCTTTGGGATTGCAATGAAAGCTGATGTATTCCAGTCCTGTGGCCACTGCTGAGTTTTCCAAATTTGCAGGCATATTCAGTGCAGCACTTTAATAGCATCATCTTTTAGGATTTCAAATAGCTCAGCTGGAATTCTATCACCTTTACTAGGTTTGTTTGTAGGGATGGTTCCTAAGGTCCACTCTACTTCACACTCCAACATGTCTGGCCCTAGGTGAGTGACCACATGATCATGGTTGTCTGAATCATTAAGACCTTTCTTATATAGTTCTTCTGTAGTCTTACCACCTTTTCTTAATCTCTTCTGCTTCTGTTAGGTCCTTACCATTTCTGTCCTGAATTGTGCCCATCTTTGCATGAAATGGTCCCTTGTTCTGACAAAACCTGGTTTATTGGAGAAAGGAATGGCAAGCCACTTCAGCATTCTTGCTGTGAGAAACCCATGAACAGGTATGAAAGGCAAAAAATGTGAAAGATGAGCCCACCCACCCCAGGTCAGTAGTTGTCCAATATGCTACTGGGAAAGAGTGGAGAAATAGCTCCATAAAAAATGAAGTGGATGAGCCAAAGCAGAAATGATGCCCAGTTGTGGGTGTGTCTGGTGGTGAAAGTAAAGTCTGATGCTGTATAGAACAATATTACATAGGAACCTGGAATGTCCGGTCCATGAATCAGTGTAAAATGGATGTGGTCAAACAAGTGATGGCAAGAGTGAGCATAGGTATTTTAGGAATGAGTGAATTAAAATGGATAGGGATGGGCAAATTTTATTTCAGATGACCTTTATCTCTACTACTGTGGGCAAGAATCCCTTAGAAGAAATAGACTAGCTCTTGTAGTCAACAAAGAGTCTGAAATGCAGTACTTGGGTGCAGACTCAAAAATGACAGAATGATCTCAGTTCATTTCCAAGGCACACCATTAACATCACAGCAATCTAAGTCTGTGCTTTGACCACTAATGCCAAAGGAGCAGAAGTTGAGCAGTTTTATGAAGACATATAAGACCTTCTAGAACTAACATAAAAAAAAGATGTCATTTTCACTGTAGGGGATTGGAATGCAAAAGTAGGAAGTCAAGAGATACCTGGAGTAATAGGCAAGTTTAACCTTGGAGTGAAAATGAAGCAGGCAAAGGCTAACTGAGTTATGCCAGGAGAATGCACTAATCATAGCAAACACCCCTTCCAACAACACAAGAGACAGCTCTACACATGGACATCACCAGATGGTCAATACTGAAATCAGATTGATTATATTCTTTGCAGCCAAAGATGGAGAAGCTCTATACAGTCAGCAAAAACAAGACCGGGAACTGACTGTGGCTCAGATCATGAACTCCTTATTGCAAAATTCAGACTTAAATTGAAGAAAGCAGGGAAAACCACTAGGCCATCTGGGTATGACATAAATCCCTTATGATTATACAGTAGAAGTGGCAAATAGATTCAAGGGTTTAGATCTGATAGACAGAGTGCCTGAAAAACTATGGACAAAGGTTCGTAACATTGTACAGGAGGTAGTGACTAAAACCATCCCCAGAGGGGAAAACAAAGTACAAGGCAAAATTGTTGTCTGAGTAGACCTCACAAATAGCTGAGAAAAGAAAACCGTGACAGGCAAAGGAGTAATGGGAAGATAATATCCATCTGAATGCAGAGTTCCAAAGAACAGCAAAGAGAGATAAGAAAACCTTCTTAAATGAACGATACAAAGAAATAGAGAAAAACAATAGAATGATAAAGGTTAGAAATCTCTTCAAGAAAATGAAGAGGAATGAACCCTGGCAAGACCAGCAGAACTTCCCAACAGAGCACAGCCCTGTTTGCAGTATTATGAGTAAATAAAGTGTTTCTTGATTCAAGCCATTCAGTTTTGTTGTGGTTTGTTATTCAGTAGTATATCACTAAACCAAAATCCATGTGGAAAATGCTTTGAAAATAAGGATATGCTGCTAAGATATAGTTGAGGCAAGACATACAGATTTGGGACCAGCCTTGGCATCAGCACTTACAGAAAAGCTGATGTCATTTTAGGGTATGATACTATGACCTAGTAAAATATGCAGAGGGGCTTCCCTGGTGGCTCAGTGGTAAAGAATCCACCTGCCAAAGCAGGAGACACAGGTTCAATCCCTGGGTCAGGAGGATCCCCTGGAGAAGGAAATTGCAACCCACTCCAGTATTCTTGCCCAGGAAATCCTGTGGACAGAGGAGCCTGGGCTCCTTGTGGTTGCAGAGAGTCAGTCATGACTTAATGACTAAACAAGCAAACAAAAATGCAGGAGATAATCTCTAATGGCAGAAAGAGATATCTCCAATATTTAAGATGCATACATGGAAGACTTACCAAAAAGATTAAGAATTGTCAATAATTAGGAAAAGATTCATGGAAGCCAAGAGAAACTGACTGTATCTAGTAAAAAATGAAGTGCGACTCTGTGCTTCATTTTGTAATCCAAGGCTAAACTTGCCTATTACTCCAGGTATCTCTTGACTTCCTACTTTTACATTCCAATTCCTTACAATAAAAATGACATCTTTTTTTGATATTAGTTCTAGAAGATCCTATAGATCTTCATAACACTGTTCAACTTCAGCTTCTTTGGCATTGGTGGTCAAAGCATAGGGGACTACCAGGCTCCTCCATCCATGGAATTTTCCAGGCAAGCATACTGGAGTGGGTTGCCATTTCCTTCTCCAGGGGAGCTTACGAACTCGGGGATCGAACCCAGGTATCCCACTTTGCAGGCAGACACTTTATCCTCTGACAGAGATCAAATAAAATTTCAGTTTGCAGGTCTACTGATTTGGCAATGAAGAGGTCATCAGTGCCTGCCATGTTAGCAATTTTAACTGAGTGTTTTCAGTCACATATGCACTGTGCTAGATTAAGAAGGAAATGGAAGAGTAAGGGAAGGTGTGTGTGTGTGTGTGTGTGTGTGTGTGTGTGTGAGTGTGTGTTTTGGATATAAAGTTGATCATATATATTTTGGATTGGCTTTGAAAAGGTAGAAAGAAAAAAGAAACTCAATGAAAGAGAAGGGGAAGAGTCAAAATGAATAATTCATTGCTCATGATCATAGAGTTGTTGGGATCCTTTTCATTCTTGGAAAAGAGGAAAGGGGTATATTTGTCTTTCTGAGTAGGGAAAGTCTCTGAGAATTGATGACTACATATGCCTATTCCCTTAAAAAATTGTGAGTAAATTAACTTGCTCATAGATGTACCATGATGTACTTTATTTTTTTCAGTAAAATTAGTCCTTGATTTTTTACACAATTGCATCAAAGTAAACTTATTTATTTTAAAAAATGGCAATACAAAAGAAATATATAATTTTTACTCAAATCAGGCATATTAAATTTTTTCTGTATTTTTTATCATTCAGTTAAGTTCGATCACTCAGTCGTGTCTGACTCTTTACAACCCTATGGACTGCAGCACCCCAGGCAACCCCATTCTTCACTATCACCCTGAGTTTGTTCAAACTCATGTGCACTGAGTTGGTGATGCCATTCAACTATCTCATGCTCTCTCGCCCTTTTTCCCTCCTGCCCTCAATCTACACAAGCATCAGGGTCTCAGTTCAGTTCAGTCCCTCAGTCGTGTCTGACTCTTTGTGACCCCATGAACTGCAGCACGCCAGGCCTACCTGTCCATCACCAACTCCCGGAGTCCACCCAAACCCATGTCCATTGAGTTGGTGATGCCCTCAAATCATCTCATTTTCTGTCATCCCCTTCTCCTCCCACCCTCAATCTTTCCCAGCATCAGGGTCTTTTCAAATGAGTCAGCTCTTTGTATCAGGTGGCCAAAGTACTGGAGTTTCAGCTTCAACATCAGTCCCTCCAATGAACACCCAGGCCTGATCTCCTCTAGGATGGACTGGTTGGATCTCTTTGCAGTCCAAGGGACTCTCAAGAGTCTTCTCCAATACCATAGTTCAGAAGCATCAATTCTTTGGCACTGAGCTTTCTTCACAGTCCAACTCTCACATCCATACATGACCACTGGAAAAACCATATTCTTGACTAGACAGACCTTTGTTGACAAAGTGATGTCTCTGCTTTTTAATATGTTGTCTAGGTTGGTCATAACTTTCCTTCCAAGGAGTAAGCATCTTTTAATTTCATGGCTGAAATCACCATTTGCAGTGATTTTGGAGCCCAGAAAAATAAAGCCACTGTTTCCACTGTTTCCCCATCTATTTCCCATGAAGTGATGGGACCAGATGCCATGATCTTAGTTTTCTCCAATGTTGAGCCTTAAGCCAACTTTTTCACTCTCCTCTTTTACTTTCATCAAGAGGCTCTTTGCTTCTTCACTTTCTGCCATAAGTGTGGTGTCATCTGCATATCTGAGGTTATTGAGATTTCTCCTGGCAACCTTGATTCCAGCTTGTGCTTCCTCCAATCCAGTGTTTCTCATGATGTACTCTGCATATAAGTTAAATAAGCAGGGTGACAATATACAGCCTTGATGTATTCCTTTTCCTATTTGGAACCAGTCTGTTGTTCCATGTCCAGTTATAACTTGCTTCCTGACCTGCATACAGGTTTCTCAAGAGGCACACCACTAGTTTTATGCAGAATAAACTATTTTTGATTGCTAATCTTTTTTTGTGGCAAAGCTGATATTATGAGCCATGTTACTTACCATTTGTTACGCAAACTTTATTTTTAAATAAAAGCACAAATTTAACTTTTGTTAGAAAACTTTGTTTTTTAAGTGCTCAGATCTCATTAGAACATTTTAATCTAGTCAAAGCTATGGTTTTTCCAGTAGTCATGTATAGATGTGAGAGTTGGACTAGAAAGAAAGCTAAGTGTTAGAGAATTGATGCTTTTGAACTGTGTGTTGGATAAAACTCTTGAGAGTCCCTTGGACTGCAAGGAGATCCAACTAGTCCATCCTAAAGGAAATCAGCCCTTAATAATCATTGGAAGGACTTATGCTGAAGCTGAAACTCCAATACTTTACCTGATGGGAAGAGCTGACTCATTGAAAAATACCCTGATGCTGGGAATGATTGAAGGCAGGAGGAGAAGGGGATGACACGGGATGAGATGGTTGGATGGCGTCACCAACTCAATGGATATGGGTTTGAGTAAACTCTGGGAGTTGGTGATGGACAGGGAGGCCTGGTGTGCTGCAGTTCATGGGATCTCAAAGAGTCAGATATGACTGAGCGACTGAACTGAACTGACTGAATCCTCATATAAAAACAGTAATTCACTTTAGATCTACATGTTTTTTGCATTAAAAAATAAACCAAATAACATGAAAAATAATAGAAGAGTTCAGTTATATTAGTTTTTCCAGAAGCATTTGAAGAAAAGTTTGGAAAATAAAATATTATATGTTAACTTAATCTTTCTGAATTTCACAGTAAAAAAAAAATATATCTAGTATTGTTGCTATTGGATATTCTAAATAGCAGCAAAAATATCCAACTATAGTTTGAGAAAATCAAGTGGATATGGGGTATATGTATTTCTTTGCCTGACAGTCTTACTAGTTTGTATTTATCAAATGGAAGAATTATAAAATTATAAGTCATGTCCTAAATTTTAATTCAATAAGACAACGGAATTATACTACAGAGAGAAAAGAAGTATTGATTACTTTCCTGTTAACCACATGAATATTTCATTTGCTGTGAAAGACTAGGTAGCAAGAAGTTACTCAATGTAAGCTGAAATCTAAATGAGTAGGGTAAAGTACCAAGTACAGGACCAATGGGTAAGACCCTCGGATAAACTCAGTGAAGTTGAGGATGTACTTACCCTATAACATGGCAATTTAGATTTCACTCCCAAATCTGTAACTTTGAGAAAAGTGTACTTATGTGCATAAAGACATAACCACAAATGTTTTACTAAAGCATTGCTTATAAAAATTTAAAAAACAATCTTTTAAATATCAATAAACAGAAAAATAAATTTTAGTAGATTCATCTAAAATGAATAAATATCATCATATGAAGCAACATGAATACACCTCTCTAAATCATCCTGACTAGCAAAAAACAACAACAACAACAACAACTGTATAAATGATATCATTCTATAGCCTTCTTCAAAGTTGAAAATTCAGACAATGTTACAATACATGGATCTGTACATAGATAATAAAAAAAAAAATTACCCAGAGTAAGATATACTAATTTCATGAAATTAAAAACATTTGGCAGGTGTGGAGGGGGTTGAAGAAGAATACGACAGAATGTGATAAATAATGAGAAAACAGTGCAGACTAAATATATTTGCATATTTGTTTCATATTCATATTGATTAGATGAATAAATTCCAAGGCAAATACAGTAGATTATTAAGTTATGAGAAGCTTGACTGGTATAAATGAGTATTTGTTACTTTTCTCCATATGATTTTATGTGCTTAAACTATTTCAAGATAAAAAGGAATCACCATTAGTAAGATGATGATGATGATAACAATAATAACAAAGTCACTAAAGATGTGGTGACTTCTTGCATATGCAAGAACTTCTGTGAGGCTCAAAAAATAAGCACACATCTCTTGGATAATTTCGTTCTTTACTAGCTCTACATATGCAAGCAGTTTGGCAACTTTTATACTGAATATATACTTGCTAGTATGTAAAAAAGATTGATATAGTACAGAATTTTATGGTTACTCAGTTCAGAGTCTAATATCAATATGAAGAAAAATGTCCTGATATGTAACATTCTAAAAAATATCCACTTTAATGTTATTATATTCTCAGAGGATTGTGAGACATCAAATAGAAAAGTGGTCTCCTTAATTTATCAAGGGTAAAACAAAGCCAAACCTCAAGGATCAGTTTTTCGGAGAGCAGTGAATTAACCCTCTTAGCACTTCATCCAAAAGATGAAAATTATGAATAAATATACTGGCATATCAGAAACAATCCTATGCCCCTACATTAACCACTCTCAAAAATGATCAGTCCTTGTTTTGTGACAACCACTCGTCTAAGAACTCCCATTATACAGAAAAAATGCAGCCCTTATTGTTAGAGTTGACAGGAAATGACCGTTATGAGGCAAACCCGAGAACAAATTCAGAAGTGTGATAGATAATATAAAAAAGTAGAAAGCATTAGAAAATGAGATAAAATATAGATGTAGATATAGATAGAGATGATAGGTACAGCTGTCTTGGAAAAAGCCATGAGTTTACTGATGCAAAAGGTTTTGATTTGAGTGTTGTGTCTACTGGAAACTTAAATCTGCAACAAAAAAAGGTTTTAGTTGTCAAATCAGTCCATCAAATGATAAGCCCACTGGGAAGTCTGTTGGAAAGATAGATTTTTTTTTTTCCTCAAACTGAAGCATTATGGCACCATTGTGTGGAGATCTGAAATACATTTTAGTATAATTCCAAGTTAGTAATAATAGACTAAAACATATTACTATTGGAAAGTGATGAGGAATTTCAAAAGGTCAAGTAATCTTTGTTCATCGACCCTTTATTGAAAATGATCACTCATGTTTTAAACTTGTTATTAACTTTATTAATCATAAAACAGTAACTTAACACATAATTTATACCATCTTTGAAATAAATTAATAAGACAAAACTAATCTGAATATGTGTCTCTGAACTTTTATTCAATTGTTCTTTGAGAAGCTTTCCTGCTTGAACAGCTCTGAGAAACTGCCATAAATTGAAAGTCAGACACATTAAAGATGTTAGTATGATCTTTACTCTTATAAGATCAGTCCTTCCCCAACATCAATAGTGATGGCCTTTTCTAGATCTTGAGTTGTGATAAAAGAGGATTTTACAAAGGGAAAAATCATGACTCTTGCATAAATACAAAATTAATATATGTCAAAAATTTTGCTTAACTAATACTTGAATGAAGGAAGTAGCAAGGTGTCATAAGCTGGTTAAAATTTAATTCAAGGAGTATATGCATATCTGTTCAATGAGATATGTTAAAATAAAATTAACACGTGCAAAACTGACATTTTTCATAGGAGATGAGGAGTGACAAAAATACTTTTCATTTCTCTGAAAGAAAATTATTTGCATCACTATTAATTTTTCTACAATGTATCAAGTTATGAAATACTCTAAAAGACTTTGATGGAGAAGGAAATGGAATACCACTCCAGTATTCTTGCCTTTGAAATCCCATGAACAAAGGAGCTTGGTGGGCTACAGTCCATTGGGTTGCAAGAGAGTCAGATACTACTAAATAATAACAAAAGACTTTGAAAGATTCAGACCTCCACAGAATCAGATAATCTGATAATTTTCGCCATTTCAAACTCCTTCAAAATTTTTTTTCCTGACCATAGCTGGAAAAGACATAGAAAAAAATATATAGAAACAACTTAGAATGTTCTATTTATTTCTTGAAATAAAGAGCAGTCAATGGAAAAAATCTCAAAATTGCCTCACTATAGTACAGTAGGGTTTAGGATTGTGGCAATCTTAGAAACTCTTTCTCCCATGAAGTATATCAGAACAGAGGGCAGAAGAGAGATTTTTGATGTTTCTCTCTTTTTGCCTTTTCTGCCCTCAACTTCCTGCTATCTACTCACAGTAACCACTATGGATAGTGCTGTCAAGTTGTATCAGAGACATTCTTATTTTGGATTATCAATCAAGACTTTATTGTACCATTGGTTCTGATGGACTATGAGAAACCTAAGAACAGGAATAATTGAGAACACTGGTATTACTGCCCTTATACCAAAACTGCTTGCAACAAGAGAAGAAACCAACATGAACAAAAACTTACTCAGGTAATTTTCAAGCACTTCTGACTTAAGGGTTGGAAAGATTCCACTTTACAGTAATCCTTGACAAAGAATGGGAGAGAAGGAATTCTAAATTCAAATTTCATCTGAGAAAATATTCAATATTCTATCAACACTCTAAAAACATGCATGTTAATATCTGTTATTTTGCCAAAGTATGAGAACTATAAATTAAAGTTTTATACATATTTAGACCTTTATATAATTATATGTAACTATAGTAAACCTATTTTGTATATCAATTTATAAAAATTTATAATGAAACTTCAATAATGAATATATACCCATCTTGCCAGTCTTGTCCTGCTTCTTCAGGCCTTGGATTTTACACTCTCAAAACATTTTTTTGGTAAACAAAATCCCTGGCACTAAAATTATTATCTGAGTAATGAACTGAAAGAAATTATTTCAGAAAGTAAAGACGGAACCTTGACATTCTTTTCACTTTGTATTTCTGTATTAATAATGCGAATTCTTCCAGAAGCAAAACTTAAAAGTTACAAGGAAGTTGAAAAAGAAAAATTTATTAATACTTTGATATATTATTTCCCATTAAACTACACTTATGCTGTATATCGGCCTTGTTGGGAAAATCGTGTATGTTCTCTTTCCTTTGAGTAGAAGTTGCTCGTTTTCCTCTTTTCCTTCTTTTCCTTTCTCCTTCTTTCTTTCCCCTTCTTCTCTTGGTTTCTATACTGAACCTCTCCATAACCATCAGTTTTGCATTTGCCACCGCCTTATCAACCAGAACCCTGAGAACTAGGTCGAGACGAGTCAGAGCTTCTATTATATGACATTGATTGATGTACAGAAAATCTAATCATTGATTTAATGGTGACATGGCTCAGAGACTTGTGCCAGGACATCCATATTAAATAGTAGCTTTATAGAACTGTAACTTCAGCCAACACACTTTCAAACAACCTCTATCAAAAGTGAGGCAGTTGTAGATCTTCCAGACCTGTATGGTGTGTAATGCATACATGTGTAAACAAAAACCATTTAAAATTGGCTCAAATACAATATATTCAGAATTTGGGGAGAAGTGGTAGTCTAGGTAATTAACAGTGTCCTTTAGACCAACAGTTATTGACCATGCAAATACATATACATCATATGTGTATTCATGTACATGTGTAACTATACAACAGTATTTTCCTGCATACAAAAGCATATACCATAATATATGCATATCTGTAAAAGACAAAATAGAGCTATAGAGTCCAAGTGATATGATATACTTTCTATATGAATCTATTTTGTTCCTAAGTTTTGGACAGGGCATAGAAAAAGCTGGTACTGTAATGAATACCTGTGTATCTAAAAAATTTTACACCAATCTACTGCACATCTGAAATCAAGAAACAAGAGTGCAGACAGCCACAGAGAAGCCTATGTATCGAATGGGTCCTAAGTGTGGACTTTGTCTCTTTGAAGGGCTTTGTCTCTGACTTTGATTCTTTGCCTTTGTCTCTTTGAAGGGCTTAGGCAACTCTGCCTCTTTGCGGTGCTCAGGGGACTTGCAGCAACAGTCTCCTGTGATGGTGGTGGTGGACTCACAGCACCAATCTCCTAGGGTGGTGGTGGTGGTGTTTAGTCTATGAGTCGTGTCCGACTCTTGCGACCCCATGGACTGTAGCCTGCCAGGTTCCTCTGTCCATGGGGATTATCCAGGCAAGAATACTGGAGTGGGTTGTCATTTCCTTCTCCAGGGGATCTTCCCAACCCAGGGATTGAACCCAGGTCTCTTGCATTGCAGGTAGGTTCTTTACTGACTGAGCTATGAAGGAAGCCAAAGTTGCTCCACTGTGTCCGACTCTTTACAACCCCATGGACTATACAGTCCATGGAATTCTCCAGGCCAGAATACTGGAGTGGGTAGCCATTCCCTTCTCCAGGGGATCTTTCCAACCCAGGGATTGCACCCAGGTCTCCTGCATTGCAGGTGGATTCTTTACCAGCTGAGCTACCAGGCAAGCCCAATCTCCTGTGGATCATAACAAGTTTGGAAGCAGTTCTTAACTGTTGTTGACTGTGCCTAAGCATTAAAGGCCATCTTCCCTGCTGGCTCAGACAGTAAAGAATCTGCCTGCAGTGCAGGAAACCTGAGTTCTGTCCCTGGGTCAAGAAGATGCTGTGGAGAAGGGAATGGCAACCCATTCCAGTATTCTTGCCTGAGAAATTCCATGGACAGGGTAGCCTGGTGGGCTACAGTCCATGGGTCACAAAGAGACATGACTGAGTGACCGTCACTACTTTTTCAAGCACTAAAATCAAATGCTCAGAAGGTCTTTTGATTTTTATGGCCCCAGGAGTATTGGGAGGAAAAATGGAAATCATTTCTAATTAGGGTAGAGAACTGCTGAGAGAAACAAATTCTCAGCGGCTTTACATATGATTTGTTTCCCACTCAGTGTGGATGTTTGTGTGAGGCAACCTCCCGTAAGTGACCCAGCCACTCAGGCTTCTACCTGGTGGTCGTGCTGTCTTCTAGGTCCTTCAGATTCTCTGCTGGCTGCCCGATCTGGTCAGCAGATAAGGAATACAGAAAATAGAAACTTGTGGGGGAAGCTTTTGAAAGCCCAAACTTTTCAATAGTATATGTGATTTTCACCCATGTTCTATTCTCAAAAAAACCTAGTCACTCACAAGTCATACCTATATACAATGATGGTGAAAAATAGAACCTTATTTGGCTGAGAGACAGAGAGCAAGAGAGAGAGAAATTTAACCAAGAACTAGCTAGCCTCTGACTCTTTTTATACAATTAGGTCTCATGTGTGTACAGATCCCACTCACGGATTCATGACCCTAAAAAGAAACTGAACTAGAGGTGGAAAAAAAAAAATATATATATATATATATATATATCCCCTTAGAGAAAGTCACCATCAGTGATGTAAAAGACCAGAATAGACCAGGCTAAAGATCATTATCCAGACATCAGGAACAGCATTGATAGGCTTTCACTCAATGCAGTATCCTTCCTTAGGTTATTCATTGCTACTCCCTTGCCCAAGAGCTCATCATTCTAGAAAGTGAGGCACATCATTAAAACCCCAGGAACTCTCAGAAGAGCTGGTCAAATAAGTAGAAGGTGCTGGGGGGTAAAATATTGAGGCGTTTATTTTCTCTAAAATACATCAATATATTATTGCTATAATGCAGTTAGTACTATGAGGGGTAAAGATGTACCATCAGAGGAAAAACAGACTTGCTCTAAAAGCAAAAGTGAAAAGGTGGAGAGGTCAGTCTGACACCAAATCTCCATCTACAAAAATAGTCTTTTACTGAGTAAAGCCTTGTCTCATTGATTTTGAAATGGGAAACACAAAACCAAAAGCTTTCTAAGTGCTCCTAATATCAGGCCTATGGTTAAATTTTTAGGCTTTCCTTGTAGCTCAGTTGGTAAAGAATCCTCCTGCAATGCAGGAGATCCCGGGTTGATTTATGGGTCAGGAAGATCCTCCAGAGAATGGAGAGGCTACCCATTCCAGTATTCTTGGGCTTCCCTACTGGCTCAGATGATAAAGAATCCACCTGCAGTTCAGGAGACCTGGGTTCGATCCCTGGGTTGGAAAGATACCCAGGAGGAGAGCACGGCAACCCACTCAAGTATTCTTGCCTGGAGAATGCAGGCAAGGTTAGCGCTAATTTAGCTTCTTAACAATTTTAGAGTATTGATGCAGATCATTTTTCAAAATACTTTGCATGTACTGAGGAGCCTGGTGTGGGGGCCTACAGTCCATGGTGTCACAAAGAGTCAGACATGATTGACCTACTAATCACAGCACAGCACATAGTATGGTTAAATTTTCAGCTTCAGCGTTCTGAAGGAAGTGTTGGTCATCAGTATTGAGGGAGAGGGGGGCGGGAATACTCCTCTTTTTTTTTTTTTTTTTGCCTACTGCTACCCATTGCGATTAGTTATCTGCTCTTTGCTTGCTTATCTTATTATCCTCTATGAACATCATGCACTTAGTCTTATGGCCTTTTTTTCCTTGGTGTTTGCTGCTTTTCTATCTAAGCCATACTGCCTCTATATGGCAAGCACCTGAACCCTGACTCACTTGTGAAGGTGTAATGTTTTTAATAGTTCTTTGGACTGCTGTCCAGCCAGTCCTCTAATTTGGAGGATTTGTACCAGGCTTAGCTTGTTTTTCCCCCACATCTCCTGTCATCTACCACACAGTCTCTTCTTCTGGAGTCCCTTTCTCCAGAAAACTGCTTTCTTGAACTGAAATTGTGGGGAGCTACAGGAAGACAGTTGACATCCCAATCATGTTTAGCAGTGACTATTCAACTTTCAGGAAATTCCTGCAAAGTTGTCACATGAACCACAGAAATGTAAATATGCTCACACCACTACTCCCATCCATATGACCCCTCTCTGGTCCATTTTATTTCTTTTAGGCCATTTTCCTAATGCCATAGCTCTATGATTTTAGAGGATGAATGCATTTCAGGCAAACGATTATCATCAGTCCTTGACTCACTTGGAAAGGAGAGGTTTCTTTAACTCCTAAATATTATAGAAAATAAAGGAGTGATACCAAATCTTTCAGTTCAGTCGCTCATTCATGTCTGACTCTTTGCAAACCCATGGGCTGCAACACACCAGACTTCCATGTCCTTCACCAACTCCCAGAACTTGCTCTAACTCATGTCCATTAAGTTGGTGATGCCATCCAACCATCTCATCCTCTGTCATCCACTTCTACTGCTTTCAGTCTTTCTCAGCATCAGGGTCTCTTCCAGTGAGTCAGTTCTTTACATCAGGTGGCCAAAGATTTGGAGCTTTAGCTTCAGGATCAGTCCTTCCAAGGAATGCTCAGGACTGATTTCCTTTACGATTGACTGATTTGATTTCCTTGCAGTCCAAGGGACTCTCAAGAGTCTTCTCCAATACCACATTTCAAAAGCATCAATTCTTCAGCACTCAGCTTTCTTTATGGTACAACCCTCACATCCATACAACTACGGGCAAAAAACATAGCTTTGACTAGATAAACCTTTGTTGGTAAAGTAATCTCTGCTTTTTAATATGCTGTCTAGCTTTGTCATAGGTTTTCTTCCAAGAAGCAAGCATCTTTTAATTTTATGGCTGTAGTCAGCATCTGAAGTGATTTTGGAGCTGAAGAAAATCAAGTCTGTCACTGTTTCCATTGTTTCCTCATCTATTTGCCATCAAGTGATGGGACCAGATGCCATGATCTTCATTTTTTGAATGTTGAGTTTTAAGCCAGTCTTTTCACTCTCCTCTTTCACTTTCATGAAGAGGCTCTTTAGTTCCTTTTCACTTCCTGCCATAAAGGTGGTGTCATTTGCATATCTGAGATTATTGATATTTCTCCTGGCAAGCTTGATTCCAGCTTGTGCTTCATCCAGCCCAGCATTTCTCATGATGTACTCTGCATAGAAGTTAAATTAGCAGGGTGACTATATACATTCTTGATGTACTCCTTTCCCAATTTAGAACTGGTCTATTCCATGTCCGGTTTTAACTGTTGCTTCTTGACTTGCATACAGATTTCTCAGGACACAGGTAAAGTGGTCTGGTATCCCCATCTCTTTAAATCCGTATTCATCAAAAAGAAGTGAAGGGTAAAGGAATGGGCAGCCCTCCCAGTGTTCCACACAGTTCCCAAGGAAGATACCTGATTGGCCCTTTGTGTGTAATTTGCATTTTCACGGGCTAGGTTCCTTACAATGGATGTGTACTATGATTGTGTCATATGCTCAGTCTTGTGGGCATAATAGCAGGGTATACCAATTGTTGTTCCAAAATAATCATGGAAAATAGGAGGTAAAGTTTCACAAAGTAAGTGGTCTTGCAAGAGGCAAGAGAAATACTATGAAGATAAAATTAAAAATCTTTAATGCATAAAGAGAAAGAGAATATATGTGTAGACTTGAACATAGACTTCTACATATTTTATACAGCTATATAATGGTAGAGAGGAATATAAATGTAATAGAAATAGGGCTCAACTTGAAGTTAGTAGACATTTCATGTCTTTTTCTGGTTCTGCTGTTAATTCATTTCATGGCCTTATGAAAATCATATTCTCTTCTGTGATCATTTCTGTCTTCCTAAAATCAAGGTCTGGGCTAAATCAGAAGTCAAACTCAATTTCATATGGGTACTAAGATTGTAACACAGTTGTATGACATTGGCTAGGCAGGGCTATCTATTTAGCTTCTCTTTATTTGTATGTTGAATAAAATAAACTGAAAAAAAATGTTCGCTTTTGTTTTCTTGAACTATACAACCTTCTAGGTACATCTGCCATTTTATAAATTTTGAGAGTTTGGCAAAGACAATCTATCCAACAAATACTCTTATTCTCTCTTTCACACTAGAATTGAAGGAGCTGCATGCAGGGACTTCATTTCTCAGCCCTCCCTTTGCATCTGGGTGGCACATGGGGCTTGTTACAGCAAAGGAGTGTCAGGAGAAATGGTATGTGTCACTTCTAGGTCATGGAATTACATAGATACAGGATTATGAAATGCGTGTACTACACACAGCCTTTCTTTTCTCTTCCGCTAAATGGTCACAGATGATCTTGAAGACTCAGGGGATCTAAAAGTCACAAGATTAAAGGAAAATAATTTCCTAAATCACCACTTAGGAGAACATACACACTGAATTATAACATAAAATTTAAAAATTCAAATTATTTTGGGTTAGGTCACTGAATATTTTGTTCTTCCTCATAGAAAGTGGCCCTGTTTTAACTAATATAAAAGTAAAACGGGAAGAGTGAAAATTGTCTTTCTCAAAAATATATAGATGTGAATGGTGATAAATGGGCAAGAAGACACTGTTGTAGTGTCTTGGAGAACAGTGACTGATAGGGACAATCTTGAACCAAAGAGCACATGTAAATTTTCTGTTTTTCCCTTAGGAGTTTAAATTTCAATAACTGTGCAGTTTGTCTATTTTGTTTATTTTAATTTCCTGAGCAACTAGAAAATATTATCCAAATTGGCCATAAATAGATATTAGTTTGAATAAACAAATGAAGGAATAAATATTTTATATAAAGGAAGCAGTTGCTAAAAAAATGTAGTACACTGCTGTTACTCAATAATGCAGATTTTCTTTTGCCAGACTTTTCCTTTTTCAAGAGAAGCTGTAAATGTGAGTATTTTATGTTGATTCAAAATATCTGAAAACACTCGATGGGTCAAAGAACTCATTTCTGTGAGTTGGACTCAGCTCACTGGAAGCCAGTCTATGACCTCTGAATTGTAGTATTGATTCTCAAACTTGGATGAGCTGAGTGCTTTTGAGAATTGCTTTGGGAGCTTTATGCTAAAATTAAAAAAAAAAAAATGTTGGCTCTCCTTTCATCCTGTTAATTAGAATCTCTAGGAGTGGGGCATATTAACATATATATATATATATATACATATATATATCTCTTAAAAGTTCCTCAGGCTACTTTCAGATAACCTGCCTAGAACTAATCCATGGAATAGTACTAGTAATCATTATATCAAATGACTCCAACTTGTATGCAAAAATTTATATTTTCTATTATGAAACATTATAAGAAGTCAGACTAAATTATGACAGAATTTTAGAACTCCTATAATTTATACAAAGAAAATTCTTTATTATTTCATTAATATCTCAACTTTTTGTATCCATGAGAACTTCTAGAATTTCTTTCAAATTACTAAGAATCAACACATACCTAGCCTTCCTAATGTCACTATGTATTATAGGAGATAAGTTATAAAGATATTGAATAAATCTATAATATATTCAAGTCAATATCTAATAAATGAATGATGCCTTATGTAAATTGAAAACACCAGTGTTTTGCAATACCTAAAAGTAATAGTTACTGGGTTTTATCAGTCCACTTTCTCTGACTGTGGGACAACTTTCATCTTAACAGAGTTGGAGCAAATATTAAAATAAATATTTTAATATTAATGTGAAAATAACACACTACCAAATACTGATTCGAAGTATCAGTAATTAATTTTTACAAAATTTTATTTGACTAATTTAAAGAAAAATCAGTTTACATTTTGTCTCACATTAGGGATCTTTTGGTAATAAATTATATAATATCAAATTATTATCCATATATTTATTTTAGTTGGTAATTTCCATTAAATATATTGAATGAACTGTGATAAATTTGTACATATTTAATCACTGCACTGAATCTGATGTAGCTGTAGCTGACTCTAAACATCAAACATTCATTCATTTTGTAATCATTTATTGAGTCCTGTGGGGTAGCTGATCAGTATTCTAAACACGGAAGATACAAATAATGATAAACAATTACATTTCCTGCCCTATGTGAGTTTATAATATATCAGTTAAGATAGACACTAAGCCAATAATTACATAAATAATTACTGAATCACAATTGTGCTGACTGTAAGAAGATAAAGCCCAGTGGCCTGAGCACATATATTTTGGGCAGGGATAGCATATAGCTTGTGAGATCAGGGAACATATATTTAAGGAACTCTCAGACTCGAAGGCTGAGTTAGTTATCCAGGTGCAGAAGAGGCAGAGTGGAACAGAAATGTGACAAGAGAGATTACAGATGAGTGAAAGAATGTAATTAGTTAGAGTAACATTTCTGAAATGAAAGTATGAAAAACCTTGATTTTCAAAATGAGATTAAAGAAAATTCTTTACTATGTTTTAAGTTATCAGGAAATAAAATTTTCTATTTGTGGGGATTCTTATTGCCTTTATAAGATTATTTCCTGAGTACAAGCTGGAATGTAGGGAGAGAAGAAGAGATGCAGAAATAACATTAAAGTGCAGTTGAAAAATGCAATAGAAGATGGTGACTTACCCAATGAATGTGGAAAGATATGTGCTGATTTAAAAAAAAAAAAAAATTAAGAAACAGAGCTAACATAGCACTTCCTCAGAAAAATCTAGGCTAGATCTTTCCAATCTGACTTAGGTCATCTTACAATATTTTTTTTTCATCTTACAATATTTCAAAAGGCACAAAATTTACATTTAAATGTATAAATGCACTTATTTATTTTTAATATATTGTCCTTCACTAGTTGATAAGGTCCACAAGCACACGTCCAATGTTCTATTTGTCATTTAAGTCACCATTAATGATAGAGTTTAGCAAAGAATATTTTTTGAATTATTTTGTTAATATTGGAAAGATGATCTGGAACACAGAGATAAAAGTTCTAAGTTTCTGATATAAACAGCTAGAAGTGTGAGGCTTTATTCTAGAAGGGCGTGTTGTTAGGTCTGTCTTGAATGCACTGATGCTGAAGGCTCTCAGTTTTCAGAATAGGTCTACTGAGGAAACAGCTGGACATAGGGGTCTGTGATTTAAAATGGACATCTGAGGGATATACATTTGGGATCTGTCAGCATGTGAACTGTAAGAGAGATGGAGACTAGATCATCTAAGCAGAGTTTAAGAATTAAAAAAGAAAAATCCTGGGACAAAATCTTGTGAAACCCCAAAATGCAGAGCTCTTAGATACAAAGAGGATTGTCAGATAAAACCAATAATCCAAAGCCTGACAGGCTGGAAACAAAGACAAAGGAAAAGAACTCTATGCTTTTTCTAAGAATCTAAAAGAGGAATGTGTTTGAAAGAGGGAGTCATTAACTGGGTCAAAGGTCTGTGAGGTCAGGTGAAAAGGTTAATTCTACAAATATTCATTGGCTTGTGTTTGTTTGAGGTTATTTGTCAGAATTCTTGACTTCTTTCCTTGCCAGCCCTGGGACATGTCATTTGAATTGTCACCATTCATCCACCATCATCCACTCACTTATTAAAGCCAGAAATCAGGGTGTACTCATTGATCATATCTTTCTCTACTTCTTTTAATTGTTTTGTAATTGGAGAATTGATTTACAATGTTGGGTGGTTTCTGCTGTACACCAACGTGATTCAGCCATAATTACACATAATGCCCTCCCTCTTGAGCCTCCCTCCCATCCCTCATCCCACCCCAGGCTGGGCTCCCTGTGTTATTTATATACCAACTTCTCACCAGCCATCTACCCCATCCTTTCCTTCTCCCCGTGTCCACAAGTCTGTTCTCTCTGTCTGTGTCTGCATTCCCTCCCTGCAAATAGGTCCATAAATACAATTTTCTAGATTCCACATACATCACTTAATATACAATATTTGTTTTTCTCTTTCTGATTTCACTCTGCAGAACAGGCTTTAGGTTCTTAAGTCCTTGTTCTTTAAGAAATTCTGGTTCTTCAACCTCCAAAAGGCATCTGCATCTCTCCCTGTCTCTGACTCAGCTGACCACTGTCCTAGTTCAAGCTCTCATTATCACTTAGGCCACTCTAACTGCCCTTCCTTGTTCCTGCCCTTGCCCTCTGCACCCTTTCATTCCATTCAACATCTTAAAAGACAAAATCACATGCTATCTCTTCTCTACTTAAAACATTTTCAGTGACTTTCCTTTATACTTAAATAAAACCCTCACTTCCTAACAAGCATTATAAAGCATTCCTGATCTAGAGCCTGACTAGATGCAATCTCTTTTCTTTCAGTGTCCTCCTTACTCACTAAACTCTGCTTGTATCAGCCTTTTAAAACTTTTTTGAAGAACACAACAAACTCTTTTTCACCTTACAGTTTTTGTCATGCTTGTGTATTTTCCAGGAATGTTTTTTTCTTCAGATATGACTGAATTTACATCTCAGCTTGTCATCTATTAATAACAAAACAAAACAAATAACAAACAAAAACTTCTCTTGCTACTTAAGTAAGTGACCGCATTCTACACCAAATCACTTTTCTTTAAAATTTATTGCTATTTGTAAATATCAGTATTTATCTACTTTTTCTCTGTCCCATACTAGTTGTCCTGTTCACAGCTGCATTTCCCAACCCTATCACAGTGTCTGCCTGAACATAAGCATTTAATATAGATTTGCTGATAATTAGTTAGAGCTGTGTCATTTAAGTCATGGGAACAGACTTTCTGTTAGGGTGACTAGAATAGTGAATGGCAAGTAAGACAAAATCTAGGAGAATGGCTGTGATGGGAAAGGAGAGAATAAGAGTAGCTTTAAAGAGCTGTTTTTTTGAAGAAAATTTTACATACTCTTTTAATGGATATAATAGAGAGAAGGAATAAGAATATATAGGAGAAAAAGGTAATACTTGATAGTGAAAGATTCCTGAGAAGGCAAGGGTGGCAGTGAAGGGATTAACCATTAATACAGGGATAAATTCTCTTGTTAAGACAGAAGCATAAAACTTGGGAAGAGAATGGTTAGTATGTAGTCTTCCTGAACAGTTCTATAAATTTTCAGTTAGGTAATGAGTTCACTCTTGCTTCTGGTGATTCTTTTTTTCCTTATTTTTTATTAAAAGCTTATGGTTACTCCATCATTAGCAAATTTCAAACTGATGATTTCAGTTCAGTAGGTTAATAGAAAATCTTCCATATATTGTTTTGCAGCTAGTCACATACATTCCTGACACTAAATTAATGCAAATTTGTCCCACTAATTCAAAGTAAATATAGTTTCCTTATCCTATACATTGGTCTCAAAAGTTTGGAGTATATTACTAAGACATTAAAGAGAGGCATTGTGTTCTGACTAAATTTGGAAATGCTATTAATTCTGTATGCATAATTTCTACTGTCTGTCAAAACACTTGCCAGTAAGTTTTATAAACTGATTTTCTGAACTAAAAAGTGTATTTCTCATTATTTCTCAGATATTATATATAGTTCCTGATAGCTTTCATTCACACTTTCTCACACATTTAATCTCATGCCTTAAACACCTCGTGAAATCCTTATGTGAGAGGTTGTCAACTCTGGTAATTAGCAATATTGCCCTAAATTTCTACTACTGAATGAGATATTAAAATAGGGAAAAATAAACTTTTAAAAAATTCCTTGGCTTATTTAGATTTTTAGCATTAGATAACTTTATTTTCTACAGGGAGGTCATTAGATTGACTAACAGAAGGAACTAAACTCATTATTTAGGCTCAATCCTGTCCGGCTTCATGAACTGGAAATAGTAGGTATACCCAGAGAGCAGAAACAGCTTTTTATTGTTGAGTCCTGGACATTATTCTAGATCAGAACCGAGGAAAGTGTGTAAATGTGCAAGTAAAAACTGGATATAACAGATATACTGCAGTTGGTTCGCTGTGAAGTTTGTGTCTTTTATGGTCATAAGTCTTTTCTTAATGAGAACTCACAGAAGAACAAGCAACACTGTATCAGAAAAAAAAAAATCATCAAAAAATAGCACTGATAGAAATGCATTTCATAAATGACATATGAAACCTACTTCCTGCATCAGAAAGCCATGACATTTGACTTCCGGTAACAAACAGGGAGTTGAGTTGCTCTGTAGGTCTCGAATCTTTCCTCCACAGAGCACTCTTCTCCCTTTCACTTCAAGTCAATCCTGGCACTCACGCTTTAATGTGGTGCTGCCCTGTTGTATTTTAAAACTGTTAAATGAGTAATATATATGGACTGAATATCTATGTCCTAATAAGAAAACAAAACAAAACAAAAGAGAGAGATGGAGGTTAGTGAAACAGGCTGCAGTGACCACTCTTTTAGTTTTTCCAAAGATGATAATTGTCTGTCTCCTTTGCCTCCAAGTTTTTCTTACTGTTGGTAAACACTTAAGCTGGGCCAACACTACACCTGGTGCTGTAACACCGACCTCAACTACACAGTGATCTGAGCCCTTACTCTTATCCAGATCAGGAAGTAATTGCTGCACTTTCCTATTCCATGTTATCACCAGGAATGGAAGCACCAAAAGACATCTATGTGAATTTTAGATCTATTGCTCCTTGATGACATTACATAGCAACAACCCTAAATTCTCAACATGATAAGTTATTAATACATCTTTGAGTATGTTACCTCATTTCTGTGACTACAGTTTACTGGCATAAAAAGCCCAAAATACCCTGGTCACAGTGATATGAAGTTCAGTAATCCTATTTACCCACTAGTAGAAGCATCCTGCTCCTGGGATGTAAAACCAATAATAAAACATTCCTAAAGTAATTATATAGGAAGAACAAACTCTACAGGATAATTAGTGGAAATAGTGGTGGGAGTGGTCAATTCTAACTTTTTGTTTTCTAGACCTATATATTCTAGCTTTGGGGGACATACAGTATATGATCTTTAGTTTAATAAATATGCCATATACCATCTGGAAGGAAGTATAGCAAACCAAGATGACACCATCTATAGGCAATTTCAAATTTCAATCAGGTTGTCTGCTTCTATGTGACACAGTGTGTAGTAGTGAATATCATGGATATGGATTCTTTATCACATCTCTCACTGTGAAATGTGTTTCTTTGAGACAACATTATGCATATTTCATGTCAGTAAATAAAACATGGTGAAGTCCTAGGATTGTGGTGCTATCAAAGCACTACATGCAGGAAAAGCATGCCACCATCTGCTCTAAGTGCAGTTCCAGTAAGATGAATTGCTGCTGCTGCCTAGAGCAGAAACACTGGGATGAGCTGACTCATGGGCCATGCTGCCGGTTCCCTCAAAGGAGAATACCATATTGAGGGCTCAGTTTTGATCTTTGCTGCTGACCAGTTAGTCTTCCGTAACAGCACTCTTGGGCTTCTCCGGTGGCTTAGATGGTAAAGAATCTACCTGTAATGCGAGAGACCTGGGTTCGATCCTTGGGTTTGATCCTTGGGTGAGAAGATTCCCTGGAGGAGAGCATGGCAACCCTCTCCAGTATTCTTGCCTGGAGAATCCCCATGGACAGAGGAGCCTGGTGGGCTACAGTCCAAGGGGTTGCAAAGAGTCAGACAGGACTGAGACTAAGTCCAGCGCAGCAATACTCTTAATGTGGAGTCCCTGATGCTGAGTCAGTTCATAGTTTCCAATCTGCCATTTTGTCCTCTTCCTTCTGGGTGTGTTGCATAAACTGCCTCTATTTTATGAGGTTGAAAGTGGTAGGGTTTTAAAATTCTTCTCCTTAAAGAAAACAATAAATTGGTCAGTGAAAATGGTTCAGTTGAAACAGTTAGTGAAATGAAAACAGGGAATGTGGTAGTCAATTCTTTGTGTCATTTTGATTGGCCATGTGGTCCCCAGGGGAAATCTTATTGGGGGTTGTGTCTGTTTCTGAATGAGATTAACATTGAATTGGTGGATTCAGTAAAGTAGATTGTCTTCCCCAATGTAAGTGGGCATATTCTAATCCCTGGAGAGCTTGAATAGAGCAAAAGGACAGGAAGGAAGAATCTGCCCCTTCCCCGCCCCATCTCTCACTGATTGAGCTGGGGCCTCTTATCGTTTTTGGCCGCTGGACTGGCATTCATATCATCAGCTACCCAACCTTCAGACTCAGACTGAATTACACTACTGGCATTCCTGGGTCTTCAGCTTCTCATAGAACTTCTCAGACTCCATATCACATTAGCTAATTCCTCATAATAAAAAATTTCCCTTAATATCTGTAACTATAGATCTGTAACAATGCCTATATCTACACCTATGTCCATATTATATAATACACAGGTATCTTCATCCTGCTTATTCAGTTCTCTAGAGAACCCTGTCTAATACAGGATAGAAGTTCAGCTGTCCACAGATTCTATCTAGAAAGTGTTTCAGAAAATTATGCTTTCAATTGAGAATAGTCTTTGGGCCAAAATAATAAGAGCAACTTGGATTTTTCAGAAGCCAAGTCTATGTTTATAAGGGATATTGGACAAACACATAAAACAGGAAATGAGCATAAACAAAATAACTAAAACTTACTAAGCAGATCCTATTATTGAAAATGCAATATCTCCAATAATGTATGACATTTTTCATATGACTTCATTTCGATTGCCTTTGAAAATTACTATTAATATCACCACTTTACAGGTAAGGTAATTCAGGCCCACAAGCACTTACCAACACACCTTAGATTACACATTAATGAAAGACCTGGCTGTTACTCAACTTAGGCTCTTTTTATTCCAATGCTTATGCTCTTGCTCAGTGAAAGAAACCAGACAGAAAAGAGTTCAAACTGTATGATTCTGTTTATATATTTTTTTATAGAATTCAAACTAATGTGTAATGAAAGAAAACAGATCTGGAAATCATGGGTAGAAAGGGGGACTAACTGTAAGGGGCACAAGGAAACTTCTAGGAGAGAGGAAAATGCTTTTATGCTGATTGTGTTGATGGTTTCATGGGCATATATAATTGTCAAAACTCAGACTGTACACTTTAATTGTATATTGTATATTTGTTTACCTAATGGTATACATTACGCTTAATAAATGATAATTTTATTAGTAATAAGATAAGACATTAATGCATGTATTGAAAACACAAAATAGTATAAATAAAACAAAGATTACCCAGAAGTAGATTCTATTTTAGTTTTTCCATCTTTCTCCTAAACGTCAATATGTGTGTTTTTCTGAATAAATTAAAACTTCTACTAAATATACAATCAAGTAGATTTTATATTTCAGCAAGTTTTGCCTAAAGAAATACATTTAGTACAAAAAAAGGTAAGTACTGAAAACTTCTCAGAAGTAAATATATTTGAAGGAAGGAAAAACCAAACCATGTTGCAAACAAAAACATATCCTCTCAAATGAAATGGATAATTTAAGCAATACTGTAATATTTTCCAGGCTTCCCTGAGGGCTCAGTTGGTAAAGAATGCACCTGCAATGCAGGAGACCCTGGTTCAATTCCTGAGTCAGGAAGATCTGAGGGAGAAAAGATAGGCTACCCACTCCAGTCCAAAATATGAAGTGACTTTACTGAAGTTAGTGCATATGCTGAGAGTATATACTGTGAAAAACAAAAACATATTTAAAAAAAGAATTCTTTTTAATTGTCCTTTGTCTATACTGAACAGAAGCTATAAAAAATTCTCATCACCCATTTAGTTATTTTACTACAAGTTATTCATGAGAAAAATTAATCAGTAATTCAACCAAATTTAGGTAAAATGATGTTTATACTTATTTTACTTTCTAAAAGCACAAAACAATGCAAGAGTAATTGTGATAAAGAAACCAGTCTCCATAATACACAGAACTTCAATTCACAGTAAAATAACTATTGCAGACATTTTTACATTTGCCTTCCTATTTAAACACTATATACCAGTTACAGATCTGAGGTAGTTACTGCACAAATCATGTGACTTATGTTATGAGCACCACACTTAAGTAGCTTTTAATTATTGTGAGTACAAATCCATCTCTTCCTTTCCCATATTTCTCCGTTGGGGATATGCTCTCTTACATCTCCTACCTGTGGTCACAAGGCTCTCGCCCTTCTCCCAGTCTCAGGAGTAATTTTCAGGGGGTCATTGATTGTGTTTGCTTATACAGAACGTCCACATTTCAGTGCGGGAAGGTACTGCTGACTGGAGAGTGTCTTTCCTTTTCACAATTCAGTTCTTAGAAAGGACAAGGTTCTATCTTCTTAGTCTTTGGTATTATTTTTCCCAACACTTGTATAAATTGTTTTACAAAATTATATTATGAAGGCATTTTAATCATGGTTTTCAACAACTATTTAAAGGATTACAAATATCTTTGACATATAATCCTAAGTTAAAACAATAGTATACAATTCTGTATCCAGCCTGCAGCAGGGAAATAAAGACTAGTTCAAGGTTAAAATAAGCATGTACAAAATGAGGGGTTTTTGAAAAAAGTATGCTTATGAGCTTTCTTTTTTTCCTTTTTCTCCCCCCAAGAATACAGCAAGATTTAATCATATTCTTCAAGTGTGTGTGTGTGTGTGTGTGTGTGTGCATGCACGCACACACACACACATGCGCACTCAGTTGCTTCATTCATGTCAAACTCTTTGCAACCCTATAGACTATAGCCTTCCAGGTTCCACTGTCCATGGGATTTCCCAGGCAAGAATTCTGGAGCGGGTTGCCATTTCCTTCTCCAGGAGATCTTCCTGACCCAGGGATCAAATCCATGTCTCCCACACTACAGGTGGATTCTTATCCACTGGGCTACTTGGGAAGCCCTATTCTTCAAGTGTCATCTTTCAATTACTACTCTAGGGTCTAGGGGAGAAGGCAATGGCAACCCACTCCAGTACTTTTGCCTGGGAAAGACGGAGGAGCCTGGTAGGCTACAGTCCTTGGGGTCGCGAAGAGTCGGACACGACTGAGCGACTTCACTTTCACTTTTCACTGTCATGCACTGGAGAAGGGAATGGCAACCCACTCCAGTATTCTTGCCTGGAGAATCCCAGGGATGGGAGCCTGGTGGGCTGCCATCTATGGGGTCGCACAGAGTCAGACACAACTGACATGACTTAGCAGCAGCAGCTAGGGTCTAGATTCTATTAGTCTATACTGTTAATATGTAACTTTCAGAATAAGTTGCTTTTGCCCACTGGTTTATCTCATATTGCAAAGGTTTTTACCAGGGTTCAAGAAAACACAATTTAAATAACTGTATCACTCCTAACAAATATTTATGAAGGATCTACTATGTTCAAACCACACATGCATGCTCAATCGCATCTGGCTCTTTGCATCCCCCATGGACTACAGCCTTCCTGACCTCCTCTGACCAGGCAAGAATACTGGAATGGGTTGCCATTTAATCCTCCAGGGATTTTTCTGACTCAGTGATCAAACTGGCTTCTCCTGAAAGTCCTGAATTGGCAGGTAGATTCTTTCACCACTGAGCCACTTGGGAAGCCCCTGTTCAGAGCACTGCAGTGTAAATTCTGGTAATTCTAAGGTGAAATTCAGAATACCTATGAGATAGTTCACAAACAATGCTAAGAAACAAAGAAAGGGATTTCCCTGGTGGTCCAGTGGCTAAGACTCTGTGCTCCCAAAGCAAGGGGCCCAGGTTCAATCCCCAGTTGGAGAACTAGACCTAACATGCCACCACTGAGTCTTTATGCCACAACTAAGGATTCTGCATGCCACAACTAAGACCTGGCACAACCAAATAAATAAATATATTTAAAAAAATAAACAAATACATAATTTCAATGCAACTTAAAATACTTTGAACAAGTAAAATATATTGAAATTGGGGGGTCATAAAACATAAGTTGGATGGGGAAAATTAGTAACATTTTTGGATAACTGCATTTTGAAGGATGAATTTAATTTGACTGTTAAATAATCAGTATAATAGGAAGATTAAGTATAAAGTGCAAAGGCACTCTCATATGGAGAATGGGAATGTGTTTAAGGAGACAGAAATTGTTCTACGTGGCAAAAACATAAAGTTCAAGATGACAAGTGGAAATAGATGAGCCTAACAAGACAGGAAGCTGTCAACTCACAGAGGACATAAATGTTATAAAAATAAATTTGACCTGCTCTTGAAGAAGTTGAGAAAATTGAAGAATTTTCATCATGGGAATCACATAAACAGTTCTGTTTGGTTATGGTCATGCTGGCAACAGTGTGTATGAACTTGAGGTAGATGAAAATTAGAGGAAAATACTGAGTAGAAGACTGTTGCAATAACTTAAATGCAAGATAATGGAGATCTGACAATGCCAATGAAGTATAAGAGAATAAATTAAACAGACTGTAGTAATGATAGTTAATATGTATAAAGTTGAAAGTGTTAGTCTCTCAGTCCTGTCTGACTCTTTGCAACTTAATGGACTGTAGCCTGCCATGCTCCTCTGTCCATGGAATTCTCCAGGCAAGAATACTGGAATGGGAAGCCATTTCCTTCTCCAGGGAATCTTCCTGGCACAGGGATTGAACCTGGTCTCACACACTGCAGGCAGATTTTTTACCATCTGAACCACCAGGGAAGCCTAATGTGTATAAAGTGCTCACTATATGCCAGGATTTAATATAAATATTTATAACTTATTTAATGTTCATATAATACATGCATTTATTTTTGTTCCTCTCAATATATAGAAGAGAAAACTAAAGCACTAAAGACATGAATTAATTTGAACAGGATTACATAACTAATTCTGGAATCCAGATTTGAAGCCAGACATTTATATTCCAGAGTCCTTGCTCAGAACCACCATGCCATATCAATTTGCCTAATCGAAGAAATAAAAGATAAAGAATAAAAGACACGGTTTATTCACTAACAAGAATGGGTGGTAAAGACAATGGATAATTTATCCCAAGCATTTAAATTGTAAATGTAGATATGCCATTATTTTAAATTAACTACATATGTGAAAGAGAAAGTCTATTTAAGGGTTTTAAGGCTGTAACAAGCATCTGAACCTTTCCACTGGTAACTTATTTCAAATCCTCAAAGAGTATGTATGGAAAAAAATTCAAAGAATTTCTTTAAAACTGAAGTTCATAAACTACAGTACATATCGTCATTGCCTGATAAGTGCACTTGCTAAAGTTCCATTCTTTTTCATTGAGGCTGAAAATAACATTTCTTTAAACTCTATATTTTCCATTGACTCCTAGAGAAATAACATAAAAATGCAAAAACAACATCATTTTTGTCACCTTGCTCATTGACTGGTAACAAGCTAATGGCTAACAAATAGCCTGTAGTTAATCTTTTCTGCAGATTAATTCATGTGTACAAACAGGGTAGAGATACATTTCCAAATTAGTGTTCTGACAGCCAGTGTTCTCATGCATTTTTTATTACAGCCTGATGTACTAATGTTAGACATCCCCAGCACCTATCATCAGCAGGGAGGCTAGCAAATACTGTGAACTTCGCAGAAGTACAAAATTTCCTGTAGTAAAAAAAAAGTCTGTAGAGAGATTTTAAAGGGATGTCCAAATCCTTAAAATAATTTGAGCACAAACGAGGCTATATTTGTACAGTTGTCATCTATGCTATAAACAATGATATCATAACCTGTTTCCAGAAGCCCTCTGAATCTAAATTCTACCTCTGGGCTGACCCAGATTCTCTGAGAATACTTTCTGTGTGCTGGTTTGCCTCGCAGCTCCTATCCAGAGTTTTAGAGCTATTTGTTCACAGCACTTACTGACCTGCTCACAGTGAATTTTCTCTCCCAGTTTAGGGCTTTTCAGAATCCCAGATCAGAGGTACATGTGTTATCAAGACTCTGTGCAGAGCTGCGGTGAATATTACTTTCATACTGGTAGTAGCTGTTTGCCATTTAATTTTAAATCTACCTTCTGGCCTCTAGGAAGGACCCATCTAAATGTGTCTGCCATGAAGAACAAGGAGCATTATCACCTCTTCACAGCCTTCATCACAGTTAGGAGCTTCAGGCTATTGGATGTCATACTCTCTCAGCCTGCCACCTAAAAATCTTGTTTTTGTTTTTCCTACTTATTTATCTATCAGAGCAGTGTTGTACATGATGTGGTTTGTGAGAGATCCAAGCCTGGGGCTCCAATTAGATGGGGTTGAATTAAACCAAAAGCTAGGATAACTGCAATCTGTCTACCATTAATATATGAGGCTCCAAGTATGTTCACTGTTGAATAGGTGAGAAGCCGAAAGGAAAAAAGAATATTTCATTAATAACTGTTGGTATGTAAGTTAGGTTTTAATTTTTTTAATCTCCTGAAATAATGAAAACAATGGCACTTACTGGATGATGCAACGCTTTGAAAACATTGGGAAACCCACTTGGATGATTTTCAATTGTAATTCTTATACTGCACATTAAGACACATGGACTAGGGTAGAAAATATTACTTTTATTTTTAGCTAAACCCTACTTGTCTTTCATTCCACATGTTTAGATAATGGTTTAATATAAAATGTATTTACATAGCACCACTTCCTGTTTGTAAAAATTTTAAAAATCAATGAAAAAAACATAAGCATTGTGTATTAGGATTCTCCAGAGAAAAAGAACAAGATATAGATACAGGTATATAGGTAAAGGTAAAGGAATAAATATATATAGACACAGATAAGAGGATAGCGATAGAGATGATAATGATAAAGATTCACCGAGGTAGATTTCTTTAAAGGAACTGATTCATGTCCTTCAGACTAAGGACTGAATTATTGTTGGAGGCAATCAACTAGCAGAATTTCTTCTTGCTGAAGGGAGTTTTCTTCATTCTCCTAAGATTTTCAATTGATTGGAAGAAGCCCATCACATTATGGAGGGTAATCTACTTAAAGCAATGTTAATCTCAGTGGGGGAAGAAAAGCCTTCACAGAAACATCTAGAATAATACTTGACCAAATATCTGGGCACTGTGGCCCAGTCAAGCTGATACAAAATTAATCATCATAAGTATCATATAAATTTCAAAAGAAAATTAAGACTAGAACACATTTATTTGTCAGGATTCTTGATTACAATATTTATTAAAAGGTATGATATAACTACTTTCCCTTTAACATCTAGCATTTTTTGCCTTATAGGAACATTTTTGGTTACTTTATATTCTACAATGGTTTCAGTTCAATTTGACTAAATTAAACACATGCCCACAAGCAATATAGGGTAAAGTCAGAACTAATATTTTTCATTATTAAGAAGAGACATGGTGTCTCTCTCTTTTTTCATAATTTTAACAATTTGCCAAATTGAAAAATGCATTAAAATGTTCTTAGATAATGCCCAAAATCCCAACTCACCTAGACTACTAAGTTTAGCAGGCTCTTGATAAACTAAACAAGCCGAGTAGCATATCTGCTTCTTTTGTGAGATATTTTTAAACACCCTACCCCTTGTTCAGTTTCATGAGAAATAATGGACATTATCTATAGATTTTTTAACCTAGGGAATTTATAGAGAAATGGATACTAAATACCTAAATATAGTATATGTTCTTTTTTTTTGAAGGAAAGTTAGGTTCAGAGAGGTTGTGTCACCTCCCCAAGGTCACACAGCCAGGAAGTGTGGGATCTAGGGGCCAGACCTGAGCTCTCTGGCAAGAGAGCCAGGGGCTTAGCAGAGGTGAAAGTGAAAGTGAAGTCGCTCAGTCCTGTCCAACTCTTTGTGATCCCATGGACTGTAGTCCACCAGGCTCCTCCGTCCATGGGATTCTCCAGGCAAGAATACTGGAGTGGGTTGCCATTTCCTTCTCCAGTATATGTTCTTTTAAGTGAACTTTTTCTTTTATTCTGTCTCAGTTTATTTTCTGCTTAAATGAAGAATGTCTATGCCTTTTTCTGTTTCTTTATGATCCCAACGTTCTGTGCTTTACTGTCCGAATCATTAATCCATATGTCATGCTGAAGGGTAAATCTGCAGTTAAGCCTGAGGTTTATTTGAATAACAATTCTGTTTATTAAGGACATTAAGTTCTTCACATATATGTCTCTAATAATTTAGTCAGCAAATCTGTGAAGCTGATATTATTCCCACTGTTTATCTGATGACACCAGGGTAACATAAATTGCCGCTGCTAACATTTTCGTGGTAAAGTCATAATAGGTAAAACTAGGCTAAATAAATTCTATCTCTGGGGTTATAATAACTCAAAGGACTTGGTACTCTGGCATTTTGTGGTGACATTTCTCCATATATATATATGGAGAAGGCAATGGCACCCACTCCAGTACTCTTGTCTGGAAAATCCCATGGACGGAGTAGCCTGGCAGGCTGTGGTCCATGGGGTCGCTAAGAGTCGGACACGACTGAGCGACTTCGCTTTCACTTTTCACTTTCGTTCCTTGGAGAAGGAAATGGCAACCCACTCCAGTTTTCTTGCTTGGAGAATCCCAGGGACGGGGGAGCCTGGTGGACTGCCATTCATGGGGTCGCACAGAGTCGGACAGGACTGAACGACTTAGCAGCAGCAGCAGCAACAGCATATATATATATATATATATACATATATATGTATATATATATATATGCACACACACACACATATATATGTGTGCACTATTAGTAGGATCAACAGCTAAAATTTAGGATGTTTGGTTAAATTTGAACTTCAGATAACAGTGAATATAATAATGTACGGGACACACTTTAACTTGAAAATTTTTGTTTATCTGATGTTCAAATTTAGCTTTTTATTTATTAAATCTGACAATCATTAAAATGAATGAAATTTTATGTATGATAAAAAACCACTCAGTAAATACTGTGGAAACAAATCTCATCTCAGTAGATAAATTAAAGATTTTGTTTTGTTTTTATTTTTTAGGTACTGTAAGAGCACACAATCATAATTTTTTTGAACCTCTGACAACTCTCTTGTACCCATAGCTTCTACACTGCATTTCTTTCCACGTTCTTTGTTCTCATTTTCTATGAACTTGCTTCAGTTTACTTCTCTCATATTTTTCTTAAAGTGGCTCGAATATTTTTTTTTGCTTGTTTTTTTTTTAATTTACTGATTTTAATTGGAGGCTAATTACAATATTGTAGTGGTTTTGCCATACATTGACATGAATCAGCCATGGCCAAAGTGATTGTTCCTTTTTTTCTATTTGCTAATGTGACCAATCATATTGAGAGAAAAAATATTCCCAGCATTTCTCAGATTAATTACTGCTTAATATTCTAATTTTATTTATAATATTTTAATTTTGTACTTTTTCATGTGCCTGATGTGGTCAGATGGCTGGTCTCCAAATTGAGGAATACTAAGATCACTATTTGAAAATTAATTGATGGCTATAAATGTTAATTTACTTGAAAATTCAGATCACTCAGATATCTGTCTAAGGAGGAAATTAAGTTATAAAACAAATGATTATTTTTGCTCAATTATGCCTTAGCAAGAGCAAAGAGCTCAGCAATTGGAACACTCAAAAGTAAACAGGTCAATGCATTTTGATGTTGGTTAAAGCACTTTGGAAAATGATGGAATTTGTTTGTATGGGACCCTTGGTTGTTAGGATATCCTCTATGAGGAAATGTTCATTAAAACACTTTACATTTTATTCCAAACTGTATATAACAAGATATTTATATTAGTTTCCTTCTGTATTCAATATGAGCTTCCCAGGTGGCACTACTAGTAAAGAACCTGCCTGCCAGTGCAGGAGATTTAAGAGATGTGGGTTAGATCCTTGGGTCAGGAAAATCTCCTGGAGGAGGACATGGCAACCCACTCCAGTATTCTTGTCTGGAGAATCCACTGGACAGAAGAGCCTGGCAGGCTCTATACAGTCCATAGGATTGCACAGAGTTGAACACAACTGAGGCGGCTTAGCATGGCACAGCATATTCAATGTATCAATCCCCTGAACGGACTTTAGATTTAGATTTCTTTATAAATAAAAGGGAACATAAATAAAAGTACTAGGCATTCCTAGGATCTAAGAGTTGAAATTTGAATATGACTTTAAGTATTATTTATGGAAAATATGTATTATTTCAAGTTAAAAAATTCTAATCACTCCTAAGTTATCCTTCCAGTACCAAAACACTTCTGTTGATTCAATATTACTAATAGTTTTCTTGAATCAGGGACCAACATAATTTACATGTTCCTGGAGACCCTATCCTTACTTCCTTGGACAATAATCACAGGTCTCTCTGGATACCATTGGATGATACATTCATTTTGATCAAGATTGTCAAAACTATTAAAAAAAAACAAGATTTACAGAAAACCCAAGATTCCCAAGTCATCATTCATCTTCATGCTTCATCACCTAGACACTAAAATCCTTTGGACTTTAGATAGACTTAATTTCACACATCTTTCCCAGCCTTTAATTCTCTCAATCTGGAGCTCAGAATCTCCAGTCCTTAAAATTTCCTCTCTCAATAACATCCTTGCTGATATTCCATTCATCTTCCTGTTTAATTGATAACAACCTACCTTTTCTAGAGTTGCTTGATTCCTCCTCACCTTCCTGATTAATTGTTGTTGTTGTTGTTGTTGTTTTTGTCTCCTTCTCCCTAGGCTTACATTGTTCCTAGAGACAGATTATCTAATTGCCTTTCTCCTCATTGCCACTTCCCAATAATTACAACTTCTTTAAAATTCTTTCCTTCATTTGAAGTTCATGATAATAATAACATCCATTTTTTAAATTTCTTTTATAAATTGCCACATCATTTCTTATTTCTTCAGTATTTTACCACTTCAGTTCAGTTCAGTAGCTCAGTCATATCCGACTGTTTGCAACCCCATGAACCGCAGCATGCCAGGCCTCCCTGTCCATCACCAACTCCAGGAGTCCACCCAAACCCATGTGCATTGAGTCGGTGATGCCACCCAAACATCTCATCCTCTGTCGTTCCCTTCTCCTCCTGCCTTCAGTCTTTCCCAGCATCAGGGTCTTTTCCAATAAGTCAGCTCTTTGCGCCAGGTGGCCAAAGTATTGGTGTTTTAGCTTTAACATTAGTCCTTCCAATGAACACCTAGGACTGAACTCCTTTAGGATGGACTGGTTGGATCTCGATGCAGCCCAAGGGACTCTCAAGAGTCTTCTCCAACACCACAGTTCAAAAGCATCAATTCTTCAGTGCTCAGCTTTCTTTACAATCCAACTCTCACATCCATACATAACTACTGGAAAAACCATAGCCTTGACTAGACAGACCTCTTTTGACAAAGTAATGTCTCTGCTTTTTAATATGCTGTTAGGTTGGTCATTACTTTCCTTCCAAGAAGTAAGTGTCTTTTAATTTCATTTTACCAACTTAGTCTAATTAGAAGTAAAAATACAAACAAAAACCTTACTGTTGCTTTTTTTTCTTTACATCATTGTTGTTTTATTTCTTGGTAGTTCTGATATAGTTACTTATAATACATTCTACATTTCTCATTCATTTACCCTAATATTACTACTCAAAAAAATATACTAACTTACTTAAACCATTAATCTTACAGAATTCTCATTGACTCTTATTTTGCCTATGATCTCAACTCACTGTTTATCTGATTTATATTGAACCAATCATATCTTTAATACCTCCTTATATACACTTTTATCTCTCTGGAGACACATACATTCCATTGCAAATGAAGAGTAAACTCTGAGTCTAACATTCTATTTCCTATCCTCATCTAAATAGCTAACCCATGTGTAAAAATATAAAACTACATATTCTAGTGTCAATTTAACTCAATGAACAATAACATGAAGGTGGCCCTTGCTGTTGGCTAGCAAAACTACTGCTTTTTACCCAGCTAGTTCACTCTCATAATCTCTTCACTGATCATTCTACACCTATGTCTTCCCATGCCTCATGTTCTTTTCCTTATTCCTGATTTTCAAGTGATGAAAATAAAAGCTATCAAAACAGAATGTCCACCATTTCTACCAACAAAACCATCCACTGTCCCAGACTTCAGTTCTCATGTTTTTCAAAGAATAAAGAGCTGATAGTCATATCTAGGAATACATCCTGCATTTGTTCACTGGATTCCCTTATTTTTCAGGTATTCATATACTTCTCCTGTAATTCTTTTCACTTCCTCCCTAATCATTGATCATGCCCTACCTACTCCCATCAGCACATACAAGAGGTTCCCAAGATTTCTCATTTCATGCTCCCCTCAGTGTGCCTCACTAATTTTTTTCCAGTCTCCTAAGCCAATATCTTCCTGGGTCTGGATGATCCTCTGGAGAAGGGAATGGCAATCCACTCCAATGTTCTTGCCTGGAGAATCCCATGGACAGGAGGGACTAGTGGGCTACAGTCCATGGGGTCACAAAGAGTTGGACAAGACTGAGCAACTGACACTAAGCCAAAGCAAATATTTACCATTTCTGTTACCAAGCAGTTCAGTTTAAATAAGTTAATCAGTGTTTAGCTCCTAAAAATTTAGTACCTCATACAGTGATGACTCTATTTTTACTGTCACTTAGGCCTCAGATTCTGACTTCTGTCATACTCCACATCCAAACCTACTGGCTCTAAATTTACAAAAGCTATTATTTATTTACTTCACAAATCAAAAATCTAACAATTTCTCACTAGTTCCACCACTACTACCTGACTTTGAGACATCAGTATTTCTCACCTAGATTATTATAATAGCCTCTTGTTTCCACTATTGGCTGCTATGGCTCACACAGCAAGAAAAAGAAGGTCCTTTATTTTTAAAAAAATTATTTATTTATTTAGTTTACTTTACAATATTGTGTTGGTTTCGCCATACATTGACTTGAATCTGCTATGGGTGTATATGTGTTCCCCATCCTGAACCCCCCTCCAACTTCCCTCCCCATCCCATTCCTCTGGTTCATCCCAGTGCACCAGCCCCAAGCACCCTGTATCATGCATCAAACCTGAACTGGCGATTCATTTCACATATAATAATTCACATGTTTCAATGCCATGCTTACATATTATCCCACCCTTGCCCTCTCCCACAGAGTCCAAAAGACTGTCTTATACATCTGTGTCTCTTTTGCTGTCTCACATGTAGGGTCATCATTACCATCTTTCTAAATTCCATATATATGTGTTAGTATACTGTATTGGTGTTTTTCTTAGTGGCTTACTTCACTCTGTATAATAGGCTCGTTTCAACCACCTCATTAGAACTGATTCAAATGAATTCTTTTTAATGGCTGAGTAATATTCCATTGTGTATATGTACTACAGCTTTCTTATCCATTCATCTGCCAATAGACATCTAGGTTGCTTCCATGTCCTGGCTATTATAAACAGTGCTGCGATGAACATTGGGGTACATGTGTCTCTTGCAATTCTGGTTTCCTCAGTGTGGATGCCCAGCAGTGGGATTGCTGGGTCATATGGCAGTTCTATTTCCAGTTTTTTAAGGAATCTCCACACTGTTCTCCATAGTGGCTGTACTAGTTTGCATTCCCACCAACAGTGTAAGAGGGTTCCCTTTTCTCCACACCCTCTCCAGCACTTATTGCTTGTAGGCTTTTGGATAGCAGCCATTCTGACTGGTGTGAAATGGTACCTCATTGTGGTTTTAATTTGTATTTCTCTGATAATGAGTGATGTTGAGCATCTTTTCATGTGTTTGTTAGCCATCTGCTTGTCTTCTTTGGAGAAATGTCTGTTTAGTTCTTTGGCCCACTTTTTGATTGGATCTTATCTTTTTCTGGAATTGAGCTGCAGGAGTTGCTTGTATATTTTTGAGATTAATTCTTTGTCCATTGCTTCATTTGCTATTATTTTCTCCCATTCTGAAGGCTGTCTTTTCACTTTGTTTATAGTTTCCCTCTTTGTGAAGAAGCGTTTAATTTTAATTATGTCTCATTTGTTTATTTTTGCTTTTATTTCCAATATTCTGGGATGTGGGTCATAGAGGATTCTGTTGTGGTTTATGTCAGAGAGTGTTTTGCCTATATTTTCCTCTAGGAGTTTAATAGTTTCTGGTCTTACATTTAGATCTTTAGTCCATTTTGAGTTTATTTTTGTGTATGGTGTTAGAAAGTGTTCTAGTTTCATTCTTTTACAAGTGGTTGACCAGTTTTCCCAGCACCACTTGTTAAAGAGGTTGTCTTTTTTCCATTGTATATCCTTGCCTCCTTTGTCAAAGATAAGGTGTCCATAGGTTCGTGGATTTATCTCTGGGCTTTCTATTTTATTCCATTGATCTATATTTCTGTCTTTGTGCCAGTACCATACTGTCTTGATGACTGTGGCTTTGTAGTAGAGACTGAAGTCAGGCAGGTTGATTCCTCCAGTTCCATTCTTCTTTCTCAAGATTGCTTTGGCTATTTGAGGTTTTTTGTATTTCCATACAAACTGTGAGATTATTTGTTCTAGTTCTCTGAAAAATACCGTTGGTAACTTGATAGGGATTGCATTGAATCTATAGATTGCTTTGGGTAGTATACACATTTTCACTATATTGATTCTCATATGAACACGGTATATTTCTCCATCTGTTTGTGTCCTCTTTGATTTCTTTCATCAGTGTTTTATAGTTTTCTCTATATAGGTCTTTTGTTTCTTTAGGTAGATATATTCCTAAGTATTTTATTCTTTCCATTGCAATGGTGAATGGTATTGTTTCCTTAATTTCTCTTTCTGTTATCTCATTGTTAGTGTATAGGAATGCAAGGGATTTCTGTGTGTTAATTTTATATCCTTCAACTTTACTATATTCATTGATTAGTTCTAGTAATCTTCTGGTAGAGTCTTTAGGGTTTTTCTATGTAGAGGATCATGCCATGTGCAAACAGCGAGAGTTTCCCTTCTTCTTTTCCTATCTGGATTCCGCTTACTTCTTTTTCTGCTCTGATTGCTGTGGCCAAAACTTCCAAAACTATGTTGAATAGTAGTGGTGAGAGTGGGAACCCTTGTCTTGTTCCTGATTTTAGGGGAAATGCTTTCAATTTTTCACCATTGAGGATAATTGCTGTGGGTTTGTCATATATAGCTTTTATTATGTTGAGGTATGTTCCTTCTATTCCTGCTTTCTGGAGGGTTGTTTTTTTTTTTTTTTTTTGGTTTGTTTGTTTTTTGTTTTCTTGTTGTTTGTTTTTAGCAAATATCAACAAAACCAAAAGCTGGTTCTTTGAGAAGATAAATAAAATTGACAAATCATTAGCCAGACTCATCAAGAAACAAAGAGAGAAAAATCAAATGAACAAAATTAGAAATGAAAATGGAGAGATCACAAGAGACAGCACAGAAATACAAAGGATCATAAGAGACTATTACCAGAAACTATATGCAAATAAAATGGACAACTTGGAAGAAATGGACAAATTCTTAGAAAGTACCACTTTCCAAAATTGAACCAGGAAGAAATAGAAAATCTTAACAGACCCATCACAAGAATGGAAATTGAAACTGTAATCAGAAATCTTCCAACAAACAAAAGCCCAGGACCAGACAGCTTCACAGCTGAATTTTACCAAAAGTTTAGAGAAGAACTAACACCTATCCTGTTCAAATTCTTCCAGAAAATTGCAGAGGAAGGTAAGCTTCCAAACTCATTCTATGAGGCCACCATCACCCTAATACCAAAACCTGAGAAAGATGCCACAAAAAAAGAAAACTACAGGCCAATATCACTGATGAACATAGATGCAAAAATCCTTAACAAAATTCTAGCAAACAGAATCCAACAACATATTAAAAAGATCATACATCATGACCAAGTGGGCTTTATCCCAGGGATGCAAGGATTCTTCTATATTCGCAAATCACTCAATGTGATACACCGCATTAACAAATTGAAAAATAAAAACCATATGATTATCTCAATAGATGCAGAGAAAGCCTTTGAGAAAAGAAGACCCTTTAAAACATACATTATTCTCTTTGAAGCAATCCAGTGTCTTCTCATCTAATTCAGAATAAGATTCAAAACTCTGCATGATCTCCCAAATACTCCTTTATCCCTTGATGTCATCTCCTCCCAGTCTCCTCTTCCAGCCACACTGGTCTTATTTCTGTTTCTTGCATATGTAATCATGGTTCATCTCAAAGCTCTCATACTGTTGTCCCTGATCTGTTCTTCCCTTATACAGGAATTAGGCTCATTCCCTCATTTTTTTCCTAGTCTTTACCAAAAAAACCCATTTACTACAAGCAACTTCAGTTACTGTAGATGCTACTCACTTAGCATCTTCTTACCTTGATTTTTATTCATGTATTTCCATTTTCACCGCATAAAAAAGTCTATGTTCATTTATTTACATCTTGTCCATTACTGTCTGGCACCCCATTAAGAACATAAATCCTCTGAAAACAGACGCTTTCTTTTTTTTTTTTCACTATTGTACTCTGATTCATATTAAATTTTCATAGATATTTTGATGCATGAATAGGGGGACAAATGAATTAATTTGTTGAAAACATTCATAGGCCATATTCAGTTTGTGGTGATTGATTAGAAATTTTGGCAGCACAATGTCAGGGTAATTTATAAATATTTTAGAAGAATAGGAATGGACTTTGTATTGACTATTTTAAGTATTCTCAAAATGAGCAGTTCTTCAAAGTAAACCAAGAGATTAGTTGTGTTATTTCCTGTAGTATAGGCAAAAAATTGCACTCAGATTTGTATTTCTAGAGCTAGGGTGCAAGGTGAGTTGTGACAGGGTTGAGGGAGAAAAGGTAAGGTCAATTAATGAATGACTTCATACATATTCCATAGAAATAATTTACTCTTCAATTTCAATGGACTTAGGAAGTCAAATTACAGATCATGACAAGTTGTGCAGGAACTAGTTTTATAGCATCAACTCTTTTTACTAATCAGGCTGAATTAAGAGTCATTTACTTTCTTGTGAAAATAATGCATTTTTATGCTTTGTGTCCAGATAGGTGTTTTCCATTCAAATGCCAGTGCACCTGAGGGAATCTTGTTTTCTAATATTTTATATGGCAAAACTACATATAACAAGCTTATCAACTATTTTGATGTGAGCAATTAAGCTTTCCATTCTCATAATTAACAATGCATAGCATTCCTGGTAATGTGTTTTCATGATCACGGCTAATTGTATCCACCTGCTAATTTTTAATGAATTTTATGGCACTATGCAGAAATTAATGGATGATAAAACATGTAAATTTATTAGCTGAGTTCAATGGCACTAGTTAAATGAGTTATATTAGGCAAATATATTTAAAATACTTAAGTGATTACTCTTTTATTAGAGGTAGGTTTATTCACCTTATTTCAAAGTAGTCTTACTAAAAATATTGATTTCCAGTAATTGAAACTTAAAGCACTACTTACAATAGCCAAGACATCAGTTCAGTTCAGTCACTCAGTTCTGTCTGACTCTTTGAGACCCCATGGACTACAGCACACCAGGCCTCCTTGTACATCACCAACTCTCGGAGTTTACTCAAAGTCATGCCCATTGAGTCAGTGATGCCATCCAACCATCTCATCCTCTGTCGTCCCCTTCTCCTCCTGCCCTCAATCTTTCACAGCATTAAGGGCTTTTCAAATGAGTCAAGTCTTCCCATCAGGTGGCCAAAGTATTGGAGTTTCAGCTTCAGCATCAAAACTTCCAATGAACACCCAGGACTGATCTCCTTTAAGATGGACTGGTTGGATCTTGATGCAGTCCAAGGGACTCTCAATAGCCTTCTCCAATACCACAGTTCAAAAGCATCAATTCTTCGGTACTCAGCTTTCTTTATAGTCCAACTTTCACATCCATACATGACTATTGAAAAAACCATAGCCTTGACTAGAGGGTCCTTTGTTTGCAAAATAATGTCTTTGCTTTTTAACATGCTGTCTAGATTGGTCATAACTTATCTTCCAAGGAGCAAGCATATTTAATTTCATGGCTGTAGTCACCATTTGCAGTGATTTTGGAGCCCCAAAAATAAAGTCTGCCACTCTTTCTCCATCTATTTGGCATGAAGTGATAGGACCTGGTGCCATGATTTTAGTTTTATAAATGTTGAGCTTTAAGCCAATTTTTCTACTCTCCTCTTTCACTTTCAACAAGAGGCTCTTTAGTTCTTCACTTTCTCCCATAACAGTGGTGTCATCTGCATATCTGAAGTTATTGATATTTCTCCCGGAAATCTTGATTCCAGCTTGTGCTCCATCCAGCCCAGCATTTCTCATGATGTACTGTGCATATAAGTTAATTAGGCAGGGTGACAATATACAGCCTTGACATACTCCTTTTCCTATTTGGAACCAGTCTGTTGTTCCATGTCCAGTTATAACTGTTGCTTCCTGACCTGCATACAGGTTTCTCAAAAGGCAGGCCAGGTGGTCTGATATTCCCATCTCTTTCAGAATTTTCCATAGTTTATTGTGATCCACACAGTCACAGGCTTTGGCATAGTCAATAAAGCAGAAGGAGATGTTTTTCTGGAACTCTCTTGCTTTTTCGATGATCCAACAGATGTTGGCAATTTGATCTCTGGCTCCCATGCCTTTTCCAAAACCAGCTTGAACTTCTGGAAGTTATGGTTCACGTACTATTGAAGCCTGTATTGGAGAATTTTGAGCATTACTTTACTAGTATGTGAGATGAGTGCAATAGTGTGGTAGTTTGAGCATTCTTTGGCATTGCCTTTCTTTGGGATTGGAATGAAAACTGACCTTTCCCAGTCCTGTGGCCACTGCTGAGTTTTCCAAATTTGCTGGCATATTGAGTGCAGCACTATCACAGCATCATCTTTTAGGATTTTAAATAGCTCAACTAGCCTCCACTAGCTGTGTTCATAGTGATGCTTCCTAAGGCCCACTTGACTTCACATTCCAGGATATCTGGCTCTAGGTGAGTGATCACACCATTGTGATTATCTAGGTCATTAAGATATCTTTTGAACAGTTCTTCTATGTATTCTTGCCATCTCTCAATATCTTCTGGTTCTGTTAGGTCCATAAGATTTTTGTCCTTTACTGAGCCCATCTTTGCATGAAGTGTTCCCTTGGTGTCTCTAATTTCCTTGAAGAGATCTCTAGTCTTTCCCATTCTATTGTTTTCCTCTATTTCTTTGCACTGATCACTGAGAAAGGCTTTCTTATCTCTCCTTGCTATTCTTTGGAATCTGCATACAAATAGGTATGTCTTTCCTTTTCTCCTTTGCTTTTCACATCTTTTCTTTTCATAGCTATTTGCATGGCCTTCTCATAGAGTCATTTTGCTTTTTTGCATTTCTTTTTCTTGGGGATGATCTTGATCCCTGTCTCCTGTATAATGTCATGCACCTCCATCCATAGTTCATTAGGCACTCTGTCTATCAGATCTAGTCCCTTAAATCTATTTCTCACTTCTGCTGTATAATCGTATGGGATTTGATTTAGGTCAAACCTGAATTAGGCTTCCCTGGTGGCTCAGACGGTAAAGTGTCTGCCTGCAATGCAGGGGACCTGGGTTTGATCCCTTGGTTAAGAAGACCCTCTGGAGAAGGAAATGGCAACCCACTCCAGTACTCTTGCCTGGAAAATCCCATGAATGGAGGAGCCTGGTGGACTATAGTCCATGGGGTAGCAAATAATCATACATGACTGAGTTCCTTCTGTCTTGCTTCTCTCATACCTGAATGGTCTAGTGGTTTTCCCTACTTTCTTCAATTTAAGTCTAAATTTAGCAATAAGATGTTCATGATCTGAGCCACAGTCAGTTCCCGGTCTTGTGTTTGCTGACTGTATAGAGCTTCTCCATATTTGACTGCAAAGCATATAATCAATCTGATTTTGGTGTTGACCATCTGGTGATGTTCATGTGTAGAGTCTTCTCTTGTTGTTGGAAGAGGTGTTTTCTATGACCTGTGTTTTCTCTAACACACAAGACTTAGAGGCAACCTAAATATCTATTGACAGATGAATGGATAAAGAAGATGAGGTACACCTATACAGTGGAATACTATTCAGCCGTAAAAAGAAATGAAATAATGCCATTTGCAGCCACATGGACAGATCTAGTGATTATCATACTAAGTGAAGTAAGCAAGAAAGATAAAGTAGCATATTATATCACTTATATGTGAAATCTAAAGTATGACATACATGTACTTATCAATGATAGAGACTCACAGACCTAGAGAACAGATTTGTGATTGCTAAGGTTTGGGCAGGGAGGGATGGATTATTTGTTTGAGATTAACAGATGCAATCTACTGCACATAGAATGGATAAACAAGGTCCTACTATTTAGTACTACTATATAATTGCTTTCATTTCACATGTTAGTAAGGCTGTGCCCAAAATCCTTCAAACTAGGCTTCAGCTGTATGTGAACTGAGAATATCAGATATTAAAGCTGGGTTTAGAAAAGGCAGAGGAACCAGAGATCAAATTTCCAATATTCATTGCATCATAGAGAAAGCAATGGGGTTGCAGAAAAACATTGATTTGTTCTTCATTGACTATACTGTGTGGATCACAAGAAACTGTAAGAAATTATTAAAGAGATGGGAGTACCAGACCACCTAACCTGTCTCCTGAAAAACCAGCATGCAGTTCAAGAAGCCACAGTTAGAACCTTAAATGGAACAGCAGATGGGTTCAAAATTGGAAAAGGATTATAACAAGGCTGTATATGGTCATCCTGCTTATTTAACTTATACACAAAATACATCATGCAAAATGCTGGGCTGGATAAATCACAAGCTGGAATCAAGGTTTCTGGTTGAAATATCAGTAACCTGAGAAATGCAGATGGTACTACTCCAGCAGCTGAAAATGAAGAGGAACTAAGGAGCCTCTTCATGAGGATGAAAGAGGAGTGTGAAAAAGCTGGTTTAAAATTCAACATTGAAAAAACTAAGATCATGGCATCTGGTCCCATTACTTCATAGAAAATACACAGGGAAAATGTGGAAGCAGTGACAGATTTTATTTTCTTGGGTTCCAAAACTGCTACCCGTGGTGACTGCACACATGGAATTAAAAGACACTTTCTCCTTTGAAGGAAAGCTATAACAAATCTAGATAGCATATTGAAAAGCAGAGATATCACTTTGTTGACAAAGATCTGTATAGTCAAAGTTATGGTTTTTCCAGTAGTCATGTACGGATGTGAGAGTTGTACAATAAGGAAGGCTGAGAACCAAAGAATTGATGCTTTTGAATTGTGGTGCTGAATAACACTGAGTTCCTTGGACTGCAACAAGATCAATCCAGCCAATCCTAAAGGAAATCAACCCTGAATATTCACTGGAAGGTTTGTTGCTGAAGCTGATGTTCCTATACTTTGGCCATCCAATGGGAAGAGTTGACTTATTGGAAAGTATCCTGATGCTGGGAAGCATTGAAGGCAAAAAAGAGAAGGGGGTGGTTAGATAGCATCACTGACTCAATGGACCGGAATTTGAGCAAACTTCAGAAGACAGTGGAAGACGGGGGAGCCTGAAGTGCTGCAGTACATGGAGTAACAAAGAGTCAGACATGACTTAGTGACTGAACAACAAGAAACTGAACAACAACTGCATAGCACAGGGACCTATATTCAATATCCTGTAATAAACCATATTGGAAAAGAATATGTAAAAGAATATACATGTAAGTTTGTGTGTGTGTGTATCTGAATCACTTTGCTATAGAGCAGAAACTAACAGCATTGTAAATCAACTATACATCAAATTAAATAAATTTTAAACTATGTGCTGTATCAAAGAGGAAATAAACACTACATGTAAAAGTAGTGTGCATAATAGGATAATGCCTATAAAATAATTAGATTCATAATTATTAAGGGGGACAAAGCTATAATCACATACTTACCATTATCGCTTAGCATTAAATGATTCATTAAATATGAAAGAATGAAGAAAATATTCAGTTCAGTTCAGTCACTCAGTCGTGTCTGACTCCTTGCGACCCCATGAATCATAGCATGCCAGGCCTCCCTGTCCATCACCAACTCCCAGAGTTTACTCAAACTCATGTCCATCAAGTTGGTGATGCCATCCAGCCATCTCATCCTCTGTCGTCCCCTTCTCCTCCTGCCCCCAATCCCTCCCAGCTTCAGGGTCTTTTCCAATGAGTCAACTCTTCGCATGAGGTGGCCAAAGTATTGAAGAAAATATTATTATGTCAAAAATTGTTAGAATTTTTTTTTTTTTACTTTTCTAACTTCAGAAAAGTTAGAAAAGTAAAACAAAATAAATCTCCACTTTTATAAAAGAATAGAGGAGAATCCCAGGGATGGGGAGCCTGGTGGGCTGCCGTCTATGGGATCACACAGAGTCGGACACAACTGAAGTGACTTAGCAGCAGCAAAGGGGAAGTAGTAAGAAAGAGAGAGAGATTGAAGGGGAGGGAGAGAGGGAAAGAGAAAGGGAGGAAGGAGGAAAAGAAGAAAGGAAAGAAGGTAGGTCAAAACTAAATACAGAAAGAAGCGACAGCATTTTAAATGAAATTGAACTAAGTACTTAAAACAACAAAATATTTCTAATAGTTTGTGTAAATTATTTCTACACAAATTAGAATATAAAACAGATACATAACAAGAGGGGCTTCCCTGACAGCTAAGTTGGTGAGGAATCTGCCTGCAATGCAGGAGACACCGTCTGATTCCTTGGTCGGGAAAACCTACTGGGGAAGGGATAGGCTGCCTGCTCCAGGATTCTAGGGCTTCCCTTGTTGGCTCAGCTGGCAAAGAATCCACCTGCAATGTGCGAGACCTGGGTTGGATCCCTGGGTTGGGAAGATCCCCTGGAGAATGGAAAGGCTACCCACTCCAATATTCTGGCCTAGAGAATTGCACTTTCATATAACGAGAGATAAAGATATATTTTTCTAAATATGAGGAAAAACAAGAAGTAAAACACATGAAAAACTGCCAAATATAAATGTAAATACAATCCATGTTTTATGTGTAATTAGAGTTAAATAAATATTGGATTTAACAGATAAACAATACAAATAAAGTTATTTACAAAACAGAAATATATTCACAGACATAGAAAACACAACTCATGGTGAAAAAAGGAAATGCTGGGTGGGGAGAGGGTTAAGAGGTTTAATCAGGAGTTTGGGGTTAACATATACACACTACTATATATAAAATAGATGAACAACAGAACCCTCTGTATAGCATAAGGAAATACATTCAATGACTTACAACACAATAAAAAACAATCTGAAAAAATTTGTGAATATAGTTATATATAGCTAACTGAATCACTTTGCTGTGCGCCTGAAACTAACAGAACATTGTAAATTAACTAGACTTCAATTTAAAAGAATGTTTAAAAAACAGAGCAACCAAACTTGGAAAGAAAGGAAACAAAAGTATCAAATTGGAAAATAATGCAATTAATCCTACAGTTAGGTCAAGGTGAATATCATCTATCTTTATAAACATTAATAGGTCATCTGAAATAATTCAGTGTTTGTGACTAACATACAATTTTTGGAAATTAATATAGTTCCCATAAATGATCTAAAACTCTTTCAACCCAATAGAAAACATTTTTTTTAATAGTGAATCATTAAGGAAATCACATTGAAACTTGAGTCAATTCAAAAATAACTGTTCTTGAAGGGGGAGTTCAAGATGGTGAATAAAACATGGAGGTAACTTCCTCCCACAAATACATCAAAAATACATCTTTATGTGGAACAATTGTCACAGAAAACTAACTGGAAAGAAAGGTCCCCATGTAATCAGGAAGGACAGAAAAGAAAAAGCACTGGGTTGTGACATGGACCTCTGGGACTGGGAGGCAATCTGTAAGGAAGAGAAGGTCCATATGGGTGGATTGTCATCCTGGGAATGTGCAGGTCAAGGCAAAAGCTGGGCATTCCAGTCCTGGGGTTATGAACAGAGGAGAGAATCTTCCTCGCCTGCTGAGAAATCCCCTGAGACAGACAGAAGGACTGGAGAAGCCTAGACTCTACTGCAAGCATGCTGGCATGCTAGCAATCAAGGTAAAAAGAGCCTTGCACTGGTGGGGTGCAAGGGTAGAAGCAACCTTGTCACCATTTCAAATCTGAAGGGGCAAACAATCTGGCTCCACTCACTCCAAGCCACAGCATGGCATGAGATACGAGCAAAGATTTGGTCTACCTATGCAGTGGCAGACAGGAGCACCTGAAGTATGATCCTGGAGGAGTCACAGAAGCCACTGTCAGCATGCACATGGAACAGAGTTATAAAAGCAAGCAGCAGCTAAGTGCTGCATCTCTAGCAGGCATGCCCTGGGCAGGAGTACACAGTGGTTCCTTTCCCAGTGAGACCACCTTGGTTCCTTCCATTCCAAACAGCAGCTTAGTGCTAGATCTGGGGCAGATGGATCCTGGGAGAAGTCTACTACAGAGGCAGCCCAAATCTCAAACTGCAGTGCAAACCACCTCAGTTCTGGCAGCCACAAAGCCCTGATGCCTAACATTAGCCTCCTCCATATCACAACCTTGCACTAGATCTGGAATTAACATAACAGAGAAAGGAGAAAAAGGGACAAGACTTTGGGTTGCTACTGAGTGGAACCATGGATGCCTGCCTAAGTTGTGCATAGGTCCTTCATGACAATGCAGACCTCACTTGTTTCAATAATCACTTCCTGTGGGTCAAGGCACATACTCAAGAGCAACAGAATGTGATCAAACATGATCCTTAGGGCTTCTACTTGAAGTGTAGAGAAGACCCTGCCCCCTGACAGGGCAGAAACACCCATAGAGCAGAGAGGAAGACCCTTCTCACATCCTGTACAGGCTTTAAATACCCCAAGACCAAATACATCCCACCAAGGATATAATAATCAACACACTCAGAGGAAACATGCAGCTGGCATCCATACCAAAACCAGCCTTCAAACCAAAAATACTGGACACAAACTGTCTAGACAGAGACACTCTCACGTGACAACACCCCTTCAAGACAATAGCAGATAACTATTTCTTCTAAATTCATAGAGACAGAGAAAATTAAGTAAAATGAAAAGGCAGACAAACTAACCCAAATTAAAAGAATAAGAGAAATCAGCTGAAAGAATAAATAATAAAACAGACCTCACAATCTATTATACTCTGAGATCAAAAAGGAGGTGATAAAAATACTAAAGGAATTAAGATTATTGATAGAAAATACATATCAGTGTAACAAGGAACTAGAAACTATAAAGACAGACAATTAAAAAATAGACAATTCAATTACTGAGATAAAAATCAATCCAGAAACAATGGATATCAAGCTATATGACACAGAAGAACAATAAGTGATCTGCAAGACAGAATAATGAAAATCACACAATCGGAATAGCAGACAGAGAAGGAAAAAAAAAAAAGAACGATGTGCAAGATCTGTAGGATGATATGTAACATATGCCCAACTATGCATAATAGAGGTCCCAGGAGGAGAGGAGAAAAATAAGGGGATCAAATGTTTAATGAAAAATTATGGCTTAATATTTCCAAAACATAAAGGAGGAAATGGATACTCAGGTACTGAGAGCACAGACAGTCCAAAACAAGGTGGACTCAAATGAACCCACATCAAGACCCTTCACAATTAAAATAGCGAAGTTTAAGCAAGAGAAAAACAGTCATATATCTGGGAATCCCTTTAAGGCTATCAGCTGATTTCCCTGAAGACACCTTGCAGGACAGAAGGAAGTGGCATAATACAAAATTATGAATGGGAAAAAGCTGCTTCCTTGGATACTCTACCCAGAAAGATTATAATTTAAAATAGAAGGTGAGATAAAGCATTTCTCAGATAAGCAAAACCAAAAATAATTCAGCAATAGGAAAGATACCCCAAAAGAAATATTGAAAGATCTTTTTAAAAATAGTAATGAAGCAAGAATCTATAGAAAGGAAAAATCACAATAGGAAAAGCAGGTATATAAAAATATTAAATATTACTTAAATACCAATACATAGATTGAAAAAATATTTAAAAATAACTATAACAAAAATTAATAGTAAAAGGATAAGCTCATAAAATAGGACATTAAAATCACAAAATGTGAGGGAGGGGAATACAAAAATTTAGAACATTTAGAATGTGCTTGAATCTGAATGACTATAAAGCAAGTAGATATAGTTATGGATAATCATACTTGAATGCCATGGTAACCATAAATCTAAAATATATAATGGATTCCAAAAACCAAATAGAAAGGAACTTGAGCACAATACAAGTGAAAATCATCAAACCAGAAAAGGAATAACAAAAAAAAAGAAGACATATAAAACTACAAATACAACTGGAAAACAGGTAATTAAATAGCAATACGTACATACCTATTAATAATAACTTTAACTGTCAACTGACTAAATGCTCCCATCAAAAGACATAAAGTGACAGACTGGATTAAAAAATAACCTACAATATGCTGCCTACAAGAGACTCATTTTTCTGGGACTGAATATGATGGGATGGAAAAGGATTATTTCATGCAAATGGAAACAATAAAGTGGGGGTAGGAATACTCATATCAGACAAAATAAACTTTAAAACAAGGCCAAAAAGAAAGACAAAGAAGAGCATCATGTAATGATAAAGGGATCAAAACAAGAGGAGGATATCATACTCATTAATATGCATGACCCAAAAGAGAAGTACCCAAATAAATAAAACAAATATTAACATACATAAGGGATGATTTGACAATAATACAACAACAGTGGGAGTTTTTAACACCCCACTGACATCAACAGATTATCCAGAAAGAAATTTAGTAAGGCAACAGAGGTCCCAGAGGCTTCAGCATGACATGAACCAAGAAATTTCAGATGTTGAAGCTGGGTTTAGAAAAGGTGGAGGAACTAGAAATCAACTGCAAACATTCACTGGATCATAGAGAAAGCAAGAAAATTCCAGAAACACATATCTTCTGTTTCATTGACTATGTCAAAGCCTTTGACTGTGTGGATCATAACAAACTGTGGAAAACTCTTAAAGAGATGGGAATACCAGACCTTCTTACCTGTCTCCTGAGAAACCTGTATGCCGGTCAAGAAGCAACAGATAGAAGCTTGTATGGAACAACTGACTGGTTCAGGGTTGAGAGAAGAGTATGACAGGGCTGTCTGCTGTCACTCTGTTTATTTACCTTATATGAACAGCTCATCATGAGCAATGCCAGGCTGGATGAGTTACAAGCTGGAATCAAAATTGCCAGAAGAAATATCAACAACCTCAGATATGTGGATGATACCACTCTAACGGCAGAATGCGAAAAGGAACTAAAGAACCTCTTAATGAGGATGAAAGAAGAGAGTGAAAAAGCCTGCTGAAAACTACTAAAAAACCCAAAAACTATGACCACGGCATCTGGGCCCATCACTTCATGGCAAATAGAAGGGGGAAAGTTGGAACCAGTGGCAGATTTCCTTTTCTTAGGCTCTAAAATCACTGCAGATTGTGACTGCAGCCATGAAATTAGAAGACAATTACTTCTTGGCAGGGAAGCTATGACAAACCTAGAAAGTGTGTTAAAAATCAAAGATATCACTTTCCGACAAAGTTCCATATAGTCTTGGCTATGGTCCTTCCAATAGTCATATGGTTGTGAGAGGCAGACCATAAAGAAGGTAGAGCACTGAAAAATTGATGTTTTTGAACTGTGGTGCTGGAGAAGACTCGTGAGAGTCCCTTGACCAGCAAGGAGATCAAACTAGTGAATCTTAAGGGAAATTAACCCTGGAAACTCATTAGAAAGACTGAAGCTGAAGCTCCAATACTTTGGCCACCTGATGCAAACAGTCAGCTCACCAGAAAAATGCTGATCTGGGAAAGATTGACAGCAGAAGGAGAAGAGGGCAACAGAGGATGAGACGGCTGGATGGCATCACCGATGCAATGGACATGAACCTATGCAAAATATCTGGGAGATGGTGAGTGACAGGGAAGCCTGGCATGATGAAGTCTATGGGATATGGAAGAGTTGGACACAATTTGGCTACTGAACAACAATAGTAAATAGGGGAAAAATGGAAAAAGTCACAGACTTTATTTTCTTGGTCTCCATAATTACTACAGACAGTGACTGCAGCCATGAAATTAAAAGACGCTTGCTCCTTGAAAGAAAAGCTATGACAAACCTGGACAGCATATTAAAAAGCAGAGACATCACTTTGCCAACAAAGTTTCATATACTAAAAGCTATTATATGCAGAGTACATCATGAGAAATGCTGGGCTGGATGAAGCACAAGCTAGAATCAAGATTGCCAGGAGAAATATCAATAACCTCAGATATGCAGATGACACCACCCTTATGGCAGAAAGTGAAGAGGAACTAAAAAGCCTCTTGATGAAAGTGAAAGAGGAGAGTGAAAAAGTTGGTTTAAAGCTCAACATTCAGACAACTAAGATCATGGCATTTGGTCCCATCACTTCATGGGAAATAAATGGGGAGACAGTGGAAACAGTGACAGATTTTATTTTGGGGGGCTCCCAAATCACTGCAGATGGTGACTGCAGCCATGAAATTAAAAGACTCTTACTCCTTGGAAGGAAAGTTATGACCAACCTAGACAGCATATTAAAAAGCAGAGACATTACTTTGTCAGCAAAGGTCCGTCTCGTCAAGGCTATGGTTTTTCCAGTAGTCATGTATGGATGTGAGAGTTGCACTACAAAAAAAGCTGAACACTGAAGAATTGATGCTTTTGAACTGTGGTGTTGGAGAAGACTCTTGAGAGTCCCTTGGACCACAAGGAGATCCAACCAGTCCATCCTAGAGGAGATCAGTCCTGAATGTTCTTTTGAAGGACTGATGTTGAAGCTGAAACTCCAATACTTTGGCCACCTAATGAGAAGAGCTGACTCCTTTGAAAAGATCCTGATGCTGGGAAATGTTGAGGTCAGGAGGAGAAGAGGACGACAGAGGATTAAATGGTTGGGTGGCATCACCAGCTCAATGGACATGAGCTTGAGTAAACTCTGGGAGATGGTGAAGGACAGGGAAGCCTGGCATGCTGCAGTACATGAGATTGCAAATAGTCAGACACGACTTAGTTCCTGAACAACAAATAATAAGTGTATTCTGCAAGGTAGTAGGATAGTAGATTAACATAAAGAAATCTGTTGTATTTTCCTACACTAATAATAAAATATCAGAAAGTAAAAAAAGAAAACAAAAACCTCCTGTTTAAAATCACATCAAAAAATTCTTAGGAATAAACATTTATTTATTTTTTTTGATGAAAGACCTACATGCTGAAAACCACATGACAATGATAAAAGAAATTCATGAATCAGTGGAAATGGAAATATATACCATGCTGTTGGATTGAAGAGTTATCATTAACATTGACATACAATCCAAAGCAATCTATAAATTTATTGCAATCCCTATCAGAACACCCATGACATTTTCCACAGAAGAACAAATAATCCTAAAATTTGGTGTCAGTTGTTCAGCCATGTCCTACTCTTTGCGACATAATGGATTGTAGCCTGCCAGTCTCCTCCTTGTCCATGGAATTCTCCAGGAAAGAATATTGGAATGGGTAGCCATTACTTTCTGTAGTAATCTTCCCAACTCAGGTATTGAACCCAGGTCTCTTGCATTTCAGGCAGATTCTTTACCATTTGAGCAACCAGGGAAGCCTTAAAATTATATGCAACTACCAAAGGCCCAGAATTGCTGAAGCAATCTTGAGGAAAACATCAAAGCTACAGGCATTATCCTTCCTTATTTCAGATAATACTACAAATCTACAGTGATGAATACAGTGTGGTATTGGCATAAAAGCAGACATACAGATAAATGGAATAGAGAGTCCAGAAATAAACCCATGTACTTACTGCAATTAATTATATAACAAAGGAGGCAAGAATATACAATGGAGAAAAGGCAGTGTCTTCAACAAGTGGTGTTGTAAAAGACAGTGTCTTCAACAAGTGGTGTTGTAAATGCGGGACAGTTAAATGTAAATCAATGAAATTAAAACAGTCATTTATACCATATACAAAAATAAACTCAAAATATTTAATAGAAAACATGATTACCATACAACTTCTAGAAGACAACATAAGCAAAACATTTTCTGACATATATTATAGAAATATTTTCTGAGATCAGGCGCCCAAGGCAAAATAAATAAAAACAAAAATAAATAAATGGGACCTTAATGAAACACAATATTTTGCACAGAAAAATTTCAACAAAATGAAACAACAAATGGCAGAATGGGAGAAAATATTTGTAAATGACATGACCGACAAGCGGTTAATATCTAAAATATACAAACAGCTCATAACAACTCAATATTGAAAAAACAAATAACCCAATGCAAAAAACAGACAGGGAACCTAAATAGACATTTCTCCAAAGAAAATATACAGATTGCCCACAAGCACATACAAAGATACTCAACAATGTTAACTTTTAGAATAATGCAACTCAAAATCACAATGATGTATCACCTCATACCAGTCAGAATGACCATCAAAACGTCTGCAAACAATAAATGCTGGAGAAGGTGTAGAGAAAATGGAATTCTCTTACACTGTTGGTGGGAATGTACATTAATGCAGCTAACATGGAAAATGATATGAGAGTTCCTTAAAAATAATAAAAATATAGAGTTACCATATGATACAGTAATCCTATTTTTGGATATGTATATGAAAAGACAAAAACTCTTAATTTGAAAAGATACATTCACCTTGACATTCATAGCAGCGCTATTTACATTAGCTAAGACATGGAAACAACCCATGTGTCTGTCAAGAGATGACTGGCTTCAGAAGATGTTGTACATATGTACAATGGAATATTTCTCAGCTATGAAAAAGAATGAAATATTGGCAGTTGCAGTACATGGTCAAATCTAGAAATATTATACTTAGTGAAGTTAAATCAGGAAGAGAAAGACTAATATTATATGATATCACTTATATGTGGAATCTAGATAATAATGTAAGTCAACATATATACAAAAGAAGTGGACTCGGAGACACTGAAAACACATTTACTGTTATAGATGGAGGGAGAAAGTAAGGGACAAATTGGCAGTATGTGATTAACAGATCCAACTACTACACATAAGATAGATAAGCAACTAGGATTTATTGTATAGCATAGAGAATTCTATTCACTATGTTAAATAATCTATGTGTGTGTGTTAGTTGCTTAGTCGTGTCTGACTCTGTGTGACCCCACGGACTATAGCCCACCATGCTCCTCTGTCCATGGGATTCTCCAGGCAAGAATACTGGAGTGTGTGGCCATGTCCTTCTCCAGGGGATCTTCTCAATCCTGGGATCGAACCTGGGACTCTTGCATTGCAAGCAGACTCTTTACTGTCTGAGCCACCAGGAAATCCCATAATAACCTATAATGAAATATAATCTGATAATGTATATAACTGAATCAATTTGCTTTACACTTGAGAAACATATAATATTGTAAATCAACTATACTTCAATTTTAAAAATGTTAAAAATAACTATCCTCACAATTATTACATGATTTTTTTCTGGAAATTACACCTGAATATAATAGATAAAAGTTTATAGCACATGTATGCTTTTCTCCCTCTGCCACACACACAGAGGGTGGCATTTGTGTATATTTGTAAGCACCCACATGTGCATATATGCATGAAGGAAACAAAACCACAATGTTCAGTTAATTTCACATTTATCCTAGGAAAACATCTAATAGGAAAAAAAATATTGTAAAGGAATGAAGAACTTGAGATGGCCTCTAGTTCCTTTATGTCTGTGGGATTTTAAAGTCCAAAGCAGGATTAAAGGAACACATCTAATTTATTTCATATATCAAAGTTTTTACAAAAGCCATCATGATGTTTCCTTATTTGTTCCAATAATAATGATTAAAGGAGTGAGAACTTATTTCTATAGCTCTCAAAAATTTATAGCACATAATAATATCCCTCATCCTGAGCATTAGGAACTGAAGCTTAGAGAAGAACCTGCTGAAGGGTGTGTGATTAGTGACACTGAAGTCAGTGACCTATCCGTCAGAGCCTGTTTTGAAATCAACTGAGGACTATTTTGGCACTTTACAATTTAATATGCAATAATTCATACTAAGAATACTATAACAAAGTTTGTGTGTTTTAGATTTATTACCTCTCATACCCGGAAGCACCCTTTTTTGACTGTTCTGTGATAAAGGAGGTATGTAAATACCTCCAGCCTGGCGTGCTGCAGTCCATGGGGCTGCAGAATCAGACATGACTGAACGACGAAACAAAAACCCCTTTGCCACCTAGCACTATGCTAAGCAATATTAGTAGAGGGCATTGGAGGGACACAGGAGGAGGAAGGGCTGTTCTCTTCCTGGCAGCTGTTTGTTTCACTTGCCAGATTTCTACATATGATGTTACCAGAAGTAGGCTTCTGAGTTCACAGATTTATGTCCGTTTCTAGCGGACAGCTTAGCACACTTCTTTTCCAGCACTTAGCTCAAGAAAGTGCCCGATTCTCTCACCTATGAGTTTTCTGGAACAACATATCTTTCTCTAGTTCTTGACTTCAGCACACTATATTTTCTCTGAAAGAAAGTGAGGTGAAAGTCTCTCAGTCCTGTCTGACATTTTTCAAGTCCATGGAATTCTCTAGGCCAGAACACTGGAGTGGGTAGCCTTTCCCTTCTCCAGGGGCATCTTCCCAACCCAGGGATTGAACCCAGGTCTCCCACATTGCTGGCAGATTATTTACCAGCTGAGCTATCAGGGAAGCCTAGCTCTCAGCAACCACTGACTTGTTCTCCTTAATCTGGTTCCTTCATACAGGAGTCAGAAGCAATACCCATCAGTCATTAAACTTCTCTGGTATTTCCCACGGCAGCTTTCCAGTAGAATGCCACAGGTAAGGCACTTTCCCATGGAGAGAATTGCTAACATCTCTACAGGTAAGTTTACAGTGAGTTTTCTTTGTTTTTAAGACAAAGACTCTTTTTTCCCCCTTTTTTCTTTACAACAGTTTCAAGTTAACAGCAAAATTCAGAAAAAGATACAGAGACTTCTCATATTTCCCTGACTCTAAACACACAAAGAATGCTCAAACTACCACACAATTGCACTCATCTCACACACTAGTAAAGTAATGCTCAAAATTCTCCAAGCCAGGCTTCAGCAATACGTGAACCGTGAACTTCCAGATGTTGAAGCTGGATTTAGAAAAGGCAGAGGAACCAGAGATCAAATTGCCAACATCTGCTGGATCATCGAAAAAAGCAAGAGAGTTCCAGAAAAACATCTACTTATGCTTTGTTGACTACGCCAAAGCCTTTGACTGTGTGGATCACATTAAACTGTGGAAAATTCTGAAAGAGATGGGAATCCAGACCACCTGACCTGCCTCTGAGAAACCTGTATAGGTCAGGAAGCAACAGTTAGAACTGGACATGGAACAACTACTGGTTCCAAATAGAAAAGGAAGTACGTCAAGGCTGTATATTGTCACCCTGCTTATTTAATTTATATTGCAGAGTACATCATGAGAAACACTGGGCTGGAGAAGCACAAGCTGGAATCAAGATTGCCAGGAGAAATATCAATAACCTCAGATATGCAGATGATACCACCTTTATGGCAGAAAGCAAAGACTTAAAGAGCCTCTTGATGAAAGTGAAAGAGGAGAGTGAAAAAGTTGGCTTAAAACTCAACATTCAGAAAACTAAGATCATTGCATCTGGTCCCATCACTTCATGGCAAATAGATGGGAAACAGTGAGAGACTTTATTTTTTGGGGGCCTCCAAAATCACTGCAGATGGTGACTGCAGCCATGAAATTAAAAAGACACTTATCCTTGGAAGGAAGTTATGACGCAAACCTAGACAGGATATCAAAGAGAGACATTACTTTGCCAACAAAAGTCCATCTAGTCAAGACTATGGTTTTTCCAGTGGTCATGTATGGATGTGAGAGTTGGACTGTGAGGAAAGCTGAGTGCTGAAAAATTGATGCTTTTGAACTATGGTGTTGGAGAAGACTCTTGAGAGTCCCTTGGACTGCAAGGAGATCCAACCAGTCCATCCTAAAGGAGATCAGTCCCGAATATTCATTGGAAGGACTGATGTTGAAGCTGAAAACTCCAATACTTTGGCCACCTGATGCGAAGAGCTGACTCATTTGGAAAAGACCGTGATGCTGGGAAAAGACCGTGATTGGGGGCAGGAGGAGAAGGGGACGACAGAGGATGAGATGGCTGCGATTCATGGGGTCACAAAGAGTCGGAAGACTGAGCTACTGAACTGAACTGAAACACACAAAGCCTTCCTCATTAGAAACATCTTTCACCAGACTGGCATATTTGTTAACACTGATGAATTTACACCGATACATCATAATCTGTAGCTTACATTAGGTCCAAGTCCATAGCAAATATTAAGATTTACTCTTGGAGTTGTCCCTTCTGTGGATTTGGGCAAATGCATCCATCACTACTACATCATACAGAATGTTTTTTCCCACCCTAAAAATCCTCCATGCTCTGCTCTTTCATCCCTCTATTCCTCCTAACTACCCCTGGAAACTACTGATCTCTCTACTCTCAGTAATGTTTGCCTTTTCCAGAATCACACAATATGTAGCTTTTACATATTTGGCTTCTTTTTACTTAATAATATACATTTAAGTTTCCTCCATGCCCTTTCATGTCTTAACAGCTCTTTTATTTTTAGTGTTGAGTGATATTCCTTTCTGGATGTGTCCATTTATTCATCCATTCAACTGCTGAAGGACATCTTGGTTGCTTCCAAGTTTTGGCAATCATGTATAAAGCTGCTCTAAAAGTATCCATGTGCAGGTTTTTGTATGGAACTAAGTTTTCAACTCCTTTGAAGAAATCCAGAGAGCACAATGATAAGAGGATGCTCTGTTTTGTAAGAAGTCTCAAAATTGTATTCCAAAGTGACTGCATTCCCACCAGCAATGTATGAGCGTTCCTGTGGCTCCACACCTCACTAGCATTTGGTGTTGTCAGTGTCCTGGAATTTGCTCATTCTAACAGGAGTGCAGTAGTCTCTCACTGGTTCAACTTACATTTCCCTAGTGACATGTAGTGAATCTTTTGCAGTCTATATATCTTTTTTGGTGAGGTGTCTGTTAAGCTCTTTGATCCACTGTTTAATTGGATAGTCTGTTCTCTTATTGAGTTTTATGTGTTCTTGATGTATTTTGGAAAACAATCCTTTATTGGCTGTGTCTTTTGCAAATATTTTCATCCGATCTGTGGCTTTTCTCTCATTATCTTTACATTGTTTATTGCATAGCAAAAGTTTTAAATTTGAATAAGTTGAAGTATACTGATTATTTCATGGATTCTACCTATGGTGCTGTATCCAAAAAAATTAATCATACCCAAGGTCATTTAAGTTTTCTCATGTTTATCTTCTAGGAGTTTTATATGTTTACTTTTTATACTTAGGTCTATAATTAATTTTTAATTAATATTTGTGAAGTAAGTTCTGTGTTAAGATTCATTTTTTTTTTTTTTTTGCATGTAGATTGTCCAACTGTTCAAGCACCAATTTATTGGAAAAAAAAATCTTTTTTTTCCCCATTATATTGCCTTAGCTCCTTTATCAAAAAATAAGCTGACTGTATTGAAGCAGGTCTATTTCTGGTCTTTATAGTCTATTCCATTCATCTATTTTTCCCCATATTTTTTTAATCAACATGCCCTTCAATTGGTTACTATAGTTTTATAATAGGTATTGAAATTATGTAGTGTCACCCCTCCAACTTTGTTCTTCTACTTTAATATTATTTTGGCTACTCTGTGTCTTTTGCTTCTCTATATAAACTTTAGAATCATTTTTTTTCAATACATAAAAAATGATTTGTTGGCATTTTAACTAGGACTGCATTTAATCTATAAATTAACTTGCAAAGAACTGATATATTGACAATACTGCCTTTCTATCTATGGACATGGAATATCTCTCCATTTATTTAGCTCTACTTTAATTTCATTTATAGCTTTCCTTATACAAATCTTTTACATATTTTAGTAGATTTATATCTGAATGTTCATACTTTGGGTGCTAATTTAAATGTTATTGTGTTTTTAATTCAAATTCTAATTGTTCATTGTTGGTATATAAGAAAGCAATTGACTTTTGTGCACTGACCTTGTATTCTGCAACCTTTGTATAATTGCTTATTAGTTCTAAGAGGCTTTTTGGTGATTCTTTTGGATTTTATGCATAGATGATCATATCATCTGTAGGGAAGACCAGTTAAACATCTTTCTGTTTAATATGCAGACATTTTATTTCCTTTCCTTTTATTGCATTAGCTAGAACTTCCAGTTCAATGTTAAAAAGGAGTGGTAAGAGAAGTCATCCTTTCCTTCTAACTTCAAGTTTCTCACCAGTACCTATTATTTCAGTTGTAGGATTTTGTCAAAATTTTTTCAACTCCAGTAAGTTCCCTGACATTCCTGATTTGCTGAGGGTTTTTTTTTTTAAATCATGAATGGTTGTTGAGTTTTCTCAGATGCATTTTATGCACCTATTGATATGATCATGTGATTTTTTTTTGTCTGTTGATGTGATGGATTATAGTAGTCAATTTCTGATATTGAACCACCCTTACATAAATGGGATAAATTCCACTTTGTCATGGTGTATAATTCTTTGTATACACTGTTGGATTTGGTTTGCTAATATTTTGTTGAGGATAGTTACATCTATATTCATGAGAGATACTGATCTACAGTTTCCTTTCTTGTAATGTCTTTGATTTTGGTGTTAGGATAGTGCTGGCCATGCAGAATGAATAAGGAAGCATTCTCTGCCTCTGTGCTTTGGGAGAGACTGCAAAGAATTGGCATCTTCCTAAAATCTTGACAGAATTCACTAGCAAATCTACCTGAACTGAGAGTTGTTTTTTCTTTTTGTAAATCAACACTTTGCTTTATTTTTTATTTTTAACTGGAGGATAATTGCTTTACAACATTGTGCCTTTTTTTTTTTTTTTTTTTGGTACAACATGTATCAGCTATAAGTATACATATATCCATCCCCTCCCTCTTGAGCCTCCCTTCCAGGAGTTTTCTATTTTAGAACATTGTTGTTGTTGTTTAATTGCTAAGTTGTGTCCAACTCTTTGTGACCATCATGGACATGAGCCTGCCAGGCTCTTCTGTCCGTGGATTTCCCAGGCAGATAATACTGGAGTGGGTTGCATAGTTCCTTCTCCAAGGGATCTTTCTGACCCAGGGATTGAATCCCTGTCTCCTGCATTGGCATGTGACAATTGGATTAAAGTTTTACTGAGCACAGCTTTGCCCACCAGAGCAAACCAGTTACTCCCACATCTAGTCCCTCCCACCAGGAAGTTTACACAAGTTCCTTAAATAGCCTCATCTGACGGAGGGCAGACAGAAGAAGCATGAAGAACGACAAACCCATGGCTGCCAAGATGAAGACAGAATGAAAATAAATGAAGATAGCCTGAGACCTCTGGTTCAACATTAAACACACTAACACTCACATTATAGGGGTCCCAGAAGCAGAAGAGTTGGAGAATGGACCTGAGAAAATAGGTAAAGAGATAATAGCTGGAAATGTCCCTAACATGGGAAAGAAAATAGTCAACCAAGTCTAGGAAGCACAGAGAGTCCCAGGCAGGATAAACCCACAGAGGAACACACTGAGGCATAGTAATCAAACTGACAAAAATTAAAAACAAAGATAAAATATTGAAAGCAACAAGGTAAAAATGACAAATAATATACAAGGGAAGTCCCATAAAGTTGTCAGCTGATTTCTCAACAGAAACTCTGCAGGTCAGAAGGGAGTGGCGTGATATATTTAAAGTAATGAAAGGGAAGAAACTACAACCAAGAAAAGTCTACCCAGGATGTCTCTAGTTCAGATTTGATGGAGAAATCAAAAGCTTTACAGACTAGCAAAAATTAAGAGAATTCAGCATCATCAAACCAGCTTTACAACAAATGTTAAACAAACTTCCCTTAATAAGAAACACAAGAGAAAGACCTGCAAAAACAAACCCAAAACAATTATTAATGGTAATAATATCATACATAGCAATAATTCCCTTAAGTGTAATTAGACTAAATAAACCAACCAAAACACATAGGGAGGATACAAAAGCAAGACCCCTGCATATGCTGTCTACAGGAGACCCACCTCAAACCTAGAGACACTTACAGACTGAAAGTAAGGGGATGGGAGAAGGTATTCCATGTAAAGGAAATAAAAATAAAGCTAGTGCAGCAATACTCATATCAGACCAAATAGACTTTAAAGCAGAGACTGTTGTAAGAGACAAAGAGGGACACTACATAATGACCAAGGATCAATCCAAGAAGATATAACAATTATAAATATATATGGATCCAACATAAGAGCATCTCAATATGTAAGGAAAATACAAGCAACCACAAAGGGATAAATTAACAGTAACAAAATAATATGGGGGACTTTCACACCCTGCTTTCATCAATGGACACGTCATCCAGACAGAAAATAAGGAAACAAAGGCCTTAAATGACACATTAGACATGATGGATTAATTGATATTTATAGAGCATTCCATCCAAAAGCAGCAGACTACACAATCTTCTCAAGGGCACATGGAAGATTCTCCAGGATTGACCACATGATAGCCACTAGTCAAGACTTGACAAATTTAAGAAAACTGAAATCATAACAAGCGTCTTTTCTGATCACAAAGCTGTGAGATTAGAAATAAACTAAAAGAAAAAGAAAACTATAAAAAGCAATATGCTACTAAACAACCAATTGATCACTGAAGAAATCAAAGAGGAAATACAAAAAAATGCCTAGACAAGTGAAAATGAAACCACAATGATCCAAAACTTATAGGATGTATCAAAACCAGTTTTAGGAGGGAAGTTTATAGCAATACAATCCTACCTCAAGAAACAAGAAAAATCTCATACAATTTAACCTTACAATAACCAGAGAAAGGAGAACAAACAAAACCTAAAGTTAGCAGAAGGAAATAAATCATTGAGATCTAGCAGAAATAAATTAAATAGAGACAAAGAAAACAATTGCAAAGATCAATGAAACTAAAAGTCAAGTCTTTGAAAAGATAAACAAAAATTGATAAAACTTGGTGGCTCAGATGGTAAAGAATCTGTCCACAATGCAAGAGACCCAGGTTCAATCCCTGGTTGGGAAGAGCCCTTGGAGAAGGGAATTCTCCAGTATTCTTGCCTGGATAATTCCATGGACAGTGGAGACTGGTTGCGGTTGCAAAGAGTCAGATACAGCTGTGAGACTCACACACACACACACACACACACACACACGTTAGCTAGACTCATCAAGGAAAATAAGGGAGAAGAGTCAAATCAATAAAATTAGAAATGAAAACAAGTTACGACTGACTCCACATAAATACAAAGGATCATAAGACTATGATGAGCAATTCCAGGCCAATAAAATGGACAAACTGGAGGAAATGAACAAATTCTTAGAAATATAATTTCCCAAGACTGAACCAGGAAGAGATAGAAAATATGAACAGACCAATAATAGGCACTGAAATTGAAACTATGGTTAAAAAACTCCCAACAGATGTGGGAGGGGGGAGGGAGGCTCAAAAGGCAGGGGACATATATATACCTATGGCTGACTTATGTTGATATATTGCAGAAATCAATACAATATTGTAAAGCAATTATCCTCCAGTTAAAACAAAACAAAACAAAAAACAAAAAACTCCCAACAAACAAAAGTCTAGGACCTGGTAGCTACATAGGCAACTTCTATAACGCATTTAGAGAAGAAAGTTAACACCCATCCTGAAACTGCTCCAAAAAAAAAAAACAACAAAAAAACAAATTGCAGAGGAAGGAAAACTTCCAAACTCATTCCATGAGGCAACCATCACCCTGCTATCAAAACCAGACAAAGATACCACAAAGAGAAGAGAAAATTACAAGCCAACATCAGTGATGAACATAGATGCAAAAATCCTCAATGAAATACTAGCAATCTGAACCAAAAAATACATTAAAAAATCATACACCATGATCAAATGGGATTCATCCCAGGGATGTCAGATTTTTTCAATAGCCACAAGTCAAGCAATGTGATACACCACATCAACAAACTGAAGAATGAAAACCATATGATCATCTCAACAGATGCAGAAAAATCTTTTGACAAAATTCAGTACCCATGTATGATAAACACTCCAAAAATGGACATTGCGGTAACATACCACAATATAATAAAAGCCATACATGACAAACCTATAGCTATCACCATACTCAATGGTGAAAAGCTGAAAGCATTTTCTGTAAGATCAGGAAAAAGACAAGAATATTTACTCTATTTCAACATAGCTTTGGAATTATAGCCATGGTAATCAGAGAAGAAAAAGAAGTAAAGGGAATACAAACTGGAAAAGAAGTTCAACTGTCACTGTTTGCAGATGAAACTGTTTGCAGATACATAGAAGATCCTACAGACAGTGCCAGAAAACTACTAGAGCTCAATGAATTTGGTAAATTTTCAGGTCACAAAATTAACACACAATATCTGTTGTATTTCTATAAACTAACAGTGAAAGATCAGAAATAGAAATTCAAGAAACAATTCCACTTACTACAATTTCATTTGTTACATCAAAAAGAATAAAATAGGAATAAAATTACCTAACAGGACCTGCAATGCAGGAGACCTGGGTTTGATCTCTGGGTGGAGAAGATCCCTGGAGAAGGGAATGGCCGCCCACTCCAGTATTCTTGCCTGGAGAATCCCATAGACAGAGAAGCCTGGCAGGATATAGTCCATAGGGTTACAAAGAGTTGGACACAACTGCGTAACTAACACACACATAACACACACAAGACAAAAGACCTGTACTCTGAAAACCATAAGACCCTGATGAAAGATATCAAAGAAGACATGGATAGAAAGATATACCGTGTTTGTGGGTTGGGAGAATCAATATTGTCAAAATGACTATATTACCCAAAACAATCTACAGATTCAATGCAATACCTACATATAATTATCAATGACATTTTCTACAGAACTAGAACAAAAAAATCTTCAAATTTGTGGGAGACAGAAAAGATTCCAAGTTGCTACAGCAATCTTGAAAAAGAAAGATATAGCTGGAAGAATCAAGCTCCCTGACTTCAGACAATACTACAAAGCTACAGTTACCAAACTGCTTTCCCAACATTGTATAACCTTGCCTCCTTTAAGACAGATTAATTGTCTGTAGATTCATAGGTTTATTTCTGGCACAAAAACAGAAATATAGATCAATGGAACAGGGTAGAAAACCAGAAATAAACCTATGCACCTATGGATAATTAGTCTATGACAAAGGAGCCAAGATTACAAAATGTTGGAAAGTCTCATCAACAAATGGTGCTGAGAAAACTGGACAACTACATTATTAAAAACAAAATTATATCACTCTTTAACACCTCAAAATAGATTAACTACCTAGATGTGGGATTGGGCACTATAAAACTCCTAGAGGAGAACACAGAGAGAATGCTCTCTGACATAAATCGCAGCAGTATATTTTTCAACCTGTCTCCCAGAATAATGGAAATATAACTTGTTATAGCCACTCTGGAAAACAATGGAGGGTCCTTAAAAAATCTAAAAATAGAGCTTCCATATGACCTGGTAATCCCCCACCTGGGCATATATCCAGAGAAAAGCATGATCTGAAAAGATACATACACTCCAATATTTATTGCAGCACTATTTACAATAGCCAAGACATGAAAGAAACTTAACTGTCCATTGACAGAGGAATGGATAAAGAAGACATGGTACATATACACAATAGAATATTGCTCGGCCATTAAAAAGAATGAAGTAATGCCATTTTCAGGAACATGGATGGATCTAGAGATTGTCATTCTTGGTAACATAAGTCAGGCAGAAGGATAAATATCTTAGACATCTCTTATATGTGGAATCTAAAATGAAATGATATGAAATCACTTACAAAACAGAAACAGACTCATAAATTTATAGAATGACCTTGCAGTTGCTGCTGGAAAGGATGAAAGGAGAGGAAAATAGGGAGTTTGGGAATGACATGTACACACTGCTATATTTAAAATGGATAACCAACAAGGACCTATTGTACAGCACTTGGAACTCCTCTCCCTGTTATGTGGCAGCATGAATGGGAGCAGAGTCTGGCGGGGTGGGGGGGGTGGGGGGGTGGGGGTGGTGGTGAATGGATACATTGTATATGTGTGGCTGCCTTCCTGCTGGTCACTGCAAACTATTACATTGTAAATCAGCTATATCCCAATGCAAAATAAAAAGCTTTAAAAATACAGTTGCAAAGATGCATAAGTCCTTAATTTCTTAGTCTTTTCTATAATTAAGCATTATGGTTATTACTTTTTGTATCAACCTGTATCACCACTTCTGAGCATCTAAGTAGCAGAAGGTAGTAGCTGTCTCCCACTGTCACTGTCTCCCTTATTCCATAGTAATAAAATAAAAATGTTCACATTTCAGTATGGGAACTTTCTACTGATCTGTTCTTAAGCTCGCTGATTCTTTCCTTGGTTCTGTCTAGTCTACTGATGAACCCAAAGGAATTTTTCATTTTTATTACAGTTTTTGATTTCTAGAACTTTCTGGTGACTTGTTTTCAGAGTTTCCATCTCTTTACTTATAATACCTATGTTATTATATTTTATCTTTCTTTGAATTACATTTCTTAACATATTTATTTTAAATTTGTCTGAAAATTTCAAAACCTGTACCATAAGCCTAGCATTGATGCTTGCTTCATCTCATTCTTCAATCATGTTTTTTTTTTCTTTGCCTTTTAGCATGACTTTAATTTTTGTTAAAAAGCCAACTATAATGCATCAAGTAATAGGAACTGAGACAATAGGTTTTAGTAGGAGGACTAGGAGTTAGTCTGTGTTGAAAGTTTGTTATAGCACACACACACTGTGGCTGCCAGAGGCTTCACATTCCTCTGATGTCCTTGTTTTACATCTGCTTTTGACTTTGGGTTTCCATGAGAATGCCTCCTCCGATCCTGCACCTTGTAGCTCTTTCAGCTATAGCCCACCTTCATTATAGTAGAGCTCTGTTGTTAAGGTGTGGGAGAGGGATAGCATTCTATCATATCCTTAATCTCATTCCCTTAATGATACTGTGTTTCTGGGCTGCGACTTTTTAAATTTACTTTTAATTGGAGGATTATTACTCCATAGGGGCTTCCCTGGTGGCTCAGACGGTAAAGCGTCTGCCTGCAATGTGGGAGACCTGGGTTCGATCCCTGGGTCGGGAAGATCCCCTGGAGAAGGAAATGGCAATCCACTCCAGTACTCTTGCCTGGAAAATTCCATGGATGGAAGATCCTGATAGGCTACGGTCCATGGGGTCACAAAAGAGTTGGACATAACTGAGTGACTTCACTCATTGCTCCATAATACTGTGTTGGACTCTGTCATACATCAGCCACAGGTATACATATGTCCTCTCCCTCTGGAACCTCCCTCCCACCTTTCACTCCATTCTACTCCTCTAGGTTTTCACAGAGCATCTGATTTCAGCTCCCTGCATTATAAAGCAAATCTCCACTTACTATTTTACGTATAGTAATGTATACAGTTCCACAAAACTCTCTCAATTCGTCCCACACTCTCCTTCCCCCAATGTGTCACAAATCTGTTCTCTATGTCTGGGTCTCCACTGCTGGCCTGCAAATAGGTTCATCAATACCATCTTTCTAGATTCTATATAAATGTGTTAATACAAAATATTTTCCCTTTTCATTAGGACTGACTCAAATGTGTTCTTTTTTATGGCTGAGTAATAATCCATTGTGTATATGAACCACAATTCTTTATTCATTCATCTCTTGATGGACATCTAGATTGCTTCCATGTCCTGGCTATTGTAAATACTGCTGCAATAAACATTGGGGGTATGTGTGTCTCTTTCAATTATGGTTTTCTAAGGGTATATGCCAGTAGTGGGATTGTTGGGTCATATTTAACTGTAAATGAAGCAACTGACAAAGAATTAATCTCTAGACTATATAAGTATCTCATTACAGCTCAACATCAGGAAAACAAAGAGACCAATCAAAAAATGAGTAGATCTAAGCAGACATTTCTCTAAAGACATACAGATGGCTAATAAATACATGAAAAGATGCTCAACATTGCTCATTATTAGAGAACTGTAAATCAAAACTATAATAAATGGTTAGAATGGCTAGCATAAAAAAATCTACAGTTAATGCTGGAGAGGATGTGGAGAAAAGGTAACTCTCTTGCACTGTTGGTGGGAATGTAAATTGATACAGCCACCACGGAGAACAGTATGGAGATACCTTAAAAAAACTGGGTTGTGATTTTCACAAGCATTTCTTAGTCCTGCTTCTCTTAGGTTGAGACAGGAAGGCTAGAGGAGCTGAAGTGAGAGAAATGCCCCTCTCCTCCAGGTGGCATCAGACTGGTAGAGTAGGTTATTGTGATGGGCAATTCTGTGAGAATATTTCACAATGGTTCCTTTTCTTCTACTCCTGTTAAAGTCACCAAAGGATCTTTCTTGGTTGTTCACTATAAAAACATGGTGGGGTACCTGAGAGTAAAACCCACAAAAAGTGGAGTCTCCCAAGACTATGGTCCTTGAAGATTTTTTCTCATAAACTAGTCCAGCTGTTTTTAACTCTCTGGATTTGCTTGTCTTTCCAGATTTCAGGGATGCAGTTTGCCCTGCAACCTCACTTTTCTGATGGGTTTTAAAAAAGTCATTTTCAGTTTGTTCAGATTTTTTTATGTGAGCACACGAATGATGAGTCGTAATGCCTTCACATACTGGCACTGGAACCAGAAGTCAAAAACCTATGTTGAAATCCGGCAGTTATACTGAGTCCAGGGAAAGTTAGATGGTGAGTTTCACTGAAAGAACACTGGTTTAGGAAACAAAACCACATAATCACTAGTCTTTTTTCCCTCATTTAAAGCTGTATGGCTTTCTCCAAATTATAAGCTTTATAAATTTTCCTCAACAAGAAAATAAATATAAAATTCTGATAGAAATATCTGGCAGTTTGAATCCTGGTACAATGAAAGAGTGGGCAGGGGGACCTAGCTAGGTGTCTGACTAGCTCTTTCTCTGCCTTGCTGGTTAGAGCTTCAGCATAATTTTGAAATGGCAGATGACAAGGTTGGAAGAAATGCAGGGAAGACCAAGGGAAATGTGGCTTCCTCCTCACAGAGAGCCAGATTTCAGTTCTAAGTTGGCCATATTCATGGCGCCTAAAATCTAGGATGAGCAACCACTGATGTGTGGGCACAAATGCAACTGTGTACTGCACAGCCATATGGTTATGTCATGGCAAAAGGACTTAAACCAGAAAGAAGCACATCAAATGACTTTAAAAAAGAAAATGTAATATTCCTGGTCAATTCTAACTTCCTATTTGCAAAGATGAAGAATTAGACTCTCTCATTAAAGCTATAATTGCTCTCATTCCACCACACACCTGTAGGTGTGTGGGAGAAAAGGACAATAGAAAACAGTCTAAGCAATGCCTGGATTCTTTATTACCTCAGGATTCTAAATATTCTAACAGTTGCCGAGTCTTGGTGATTCCAGGGAACTGAATCTCTGTGAAAAGCACAATTCTGTCCTTTCATAATTTTACTTGAGCAAACTCCAAATTCTATTTTGAGCAAGTATAATTAGCTTTCTGACCAGCCTAATTTTTGAATTCTAGACTCAAAAAATATTTAAGTGTTACTGTGGCTCGAAAGAAGCTATTGATTCTGAAGTACTAGGTTTTAATCAAGTTGACTATTTTTTAAAACCTGTTTGTATTTTAATTATGATGCAGAACTTAGAGTAACAAATATTTGGTTTTGTACAGACATTATTTCTATTCTGATACCTAAGCTCAATAAAAGTTAAACCCCCAGACCTCCCTCTATATATATATCTATATATATAGATATATATATCCCTCTATATATATATATCAGGGTTCTTATACAAGAGATGGAAGGAAAGTAAAATGGAAGTACTTTTAAACTACACTTTAAGTTTTAGCAATGCATGTGAAATATATTCTTAGAAAAAGGTAATAGTCTCAGGGAAAGATTTACAACATTTAAATAAATGTTTTAAAATTGCATTAAAGGAACTAAAATATTCCCAAAGTAAACAGAACATTGTAGGTTCTGTTGAACAATATATTTGTCATAATGTCTAAGCAACAGGTCATGGATTACAGGCGGTATTTCAAATTTAAACATGGCTCATTGCAAATATATAACAGTGTCATAGGACATAATGAATACTAAAATAGAAAGGAGAGGCTATACTGCTGCAAAAATAGGTCTGTAAATCTTGATCTCAGAAGTTACTCACTGAATCACCCTCCAATGTTGCTCCTGCGGAGTGAGTTATTAAAGTTGATTACAATTATTTACCTAGTAAAGAAAAATAGCAGAAATCTTTTGGTTTTGTTATCCTCTTTTGCTTTTATTTTTTTCCAATACACAGAGTGATGGAACTGTAGTTAAATTGCAAATGCTTGGGGAATATTTTGTATCTGCGAATTGTTTTATCAGCTATATGAGAGCTTATTTAATTCTAACAACTGTAAAATGAAATGTGATCATAATTATCAAAATTAGCGGTACTCCTAAAAATGAAAATTACTTCTTACTGGCTACATAATATGTAAAATGGAATCCAAATTTATGATTTTAACAATATGGCAGATAAGATGAATATCCAAAATGAAGATGTAATATAAAGATTGAGTTTAACTAGGCCAAGCATAGATCGTCTGAATATCTTCTAGACCAAGAGTCAGCAAACTTAATCTCTAACACGTGTGTGTGCTCAGTTGCTCAGTTGTGTCTGACTCTTTGTGACCACATGGACTATAGCCTGCCAGGCTCCTCTGTCCATGGGATTTCCCAGCCAAGAATACTAGAGTGATTGCCACTTCCTTCTCCAGAGGATCTTCCTGACCCAGGGACTGAACCTGCATCTCTTACATTTCCTGCATTGGCAGGCAGGTTCTTTAGTACTGCGCCACCTGGGAAGCCTTATTTTCTAACATGTCAAATAATAAATGTTTTAGGCTTTGTGATTCATCTGGTTTTGGTTGCAACTCCTGAATTCCAATGTTTAGGGTGAAGATAGACAAAGACAATGTATAATCAAGCATGGCTGTGTTTCAGTAAAATTTTACTTATGGCTATGAAAATTAGAATTTCATGTAATTTTCACTTGGCCAAAACATACTATTTTTCTTTTTTTTTTGAACTATTTTTCTTTTGAATAGTTTCAGCCATTACACTTTAAGCTCCCATGTGACTAATACAAGTTGCAAACCCCTGTTTAGATTTTTAATAATCCTCCAGTGTTTTGCCAGTAAATTACTTTTTTAAGTCCTTCATTGTATAACATATTATATTACACATTAGATTATGAAAAATCTAGAGATACGAGGCATCTGAACATATGATCCTCATGTATTTCTTCACTCATGGTGTAAGGACATATTCATGTTTTCAGAAATTATTTGTGAAGCATTAATATAGGTTAGATACCATTCTGATATTGGAGGTGTGAACAAAGCAAGTGAGTTGTTGCTCATGGGGGAGGTTAAATTATAGAGGTGAGAGACAGACTACTAGAAAACAGATATATAATAGGACACCAGGTAATAACTATGAGGAGTTATAAACCGAAATCAACATCAAAGTGGAAATAGTTAATGAGTAGTTTGTTAACCAAATGGGATTATTAAGGAAGGCCCTAAGAAGGTAGACTTTTGATTTAAAGGAAAAAAGAAGGAAAGAGTAAGTCGTGGGATATATGGAGAAAAGCATTGAGGAAGACGTCTGCTCCTTGTTTTTGAAGAAAAGTCAAGAGAGGCCATGTGGTTGAAAAATAACAAATGAGGTATAAACTGATAGAAAAGGTAAGCGAATTATCAGAGACTCAGTTCAGTTCAGTTCATTCACTCAGTCGTGTCCGACTCTTTGTGACCCCCATGGACTGCAACACGCCAGGCCTTCCTGTCCATCGCCAACTCCCGGAGCTTACTCAAACTCATGTCCATTGAGTCTGTGATGCCATCCAACAATCTCGTCCTCTGTCATCCCCTTCTCCTCCTGCCTTCAATCTTTCCCAGCCTCAGGGTCTTTTCAAATAAGTCAGTTCTTTGCATCAGGTGGTAAAAGTATTGGAGTTTCAGCTTCAGCATCAGTCCTTCCAATGAATATTCAGGACCAATTTCTTTTAGGATGGACTGGTTGGATCTCCTTGCAGTCCAAGGGACTCTCAAGAGTCTTTTCCAACACCACAGTTCAAAAGCATCGATTCTTCGGCACTCAGCTTTCCTTATAGTCCCACTGTCACATCCATACATGACTACTGGAAAAACCGTAGCTTTGACTAGATGGACCTTTTTTGGCAAAATAATGTCTCTGCTTTTATCAGAGGCTAGACTATGCAAAAATATTCTGGGCCATAATAAAGACTTCAGATTGCACTCTCAGTTATGAAACTGTTGGACATTTTTGAGCAGAAGAATCATTTCTATTTAAAAGGATGATTCTGGTTGTTCTCTGAAGAGTGGTAGAAAACAATCTAATAGAGGCTGATCCAGGTAAGAGGTGAGAGTGGTTTGTACTAAGGAGTTAGGATTAGTAGTGGGAATAGACAGCAGTCACAGGAATCAAAATGTTTCTTATTTCCCCAAATTATTATTTTTAAAAATCCCAAATGAGCATATAAATTATTAACTATGAGTATCCTGCACATTGTTTTTAGATTCTCAGAAGACACAGATAGAAAAGATAGACAAAGCTAGACCTATATACATATACTAACTTATAATTTAGTATAATTACTTCCACAGATCTGATTTCAAGCCACTAACATGAAAGCACTTAAATCAGTGTTGTGAAGACTTGGTGACAGTCAGCCTGTCATGCTGGTGTGATCATATCCTGTACATCACTGATTCCTTCCAACAACACATATTGAGATGCTGTCAGAGTTTATCTGAACAGTACAGTTATTGAATATTTGAATAAATGTGTTTTAACCTCCAAGGTAAATATGCACATCCACGTGAAATTTGGGGAAATATGAAGAGAAAATTTCAATATAAAGAGAGAAAAAAATAAAGTAAATGTATATGGGCCTTGGATAAAACACCAACATTATAAATGAATGTGTTGCTTAATTTCTGACCAGAGTCCCCAGATGTTTTGGCCTCTTTAAGTTACATTCTAACTGGATGCTTGATCTCATTTCAAGCCATACATCAGGCATACATATAAATGGAAACTGGCATATATACTGTCTTGATGTAAAACAGAGGATAATATAATATGAACAAAAATGCAGGCAGCTCGAACCACTTAAAACCCCTAAAAATATATTGTAAGTGCTAGAATTTATATTTCTTAGTTCATGCTCTGTGTGAGATGAATAGCCATATCTATTTTAATTACCATCAATTTTGATAACACAAAATTCAACCTCAGTTTGATCTACAAAGGGCTGTTGCAATTTTTGCCTTAAAATATATTTATCTTTAAATATTAAAAGCAATTATACAGTTTTTGCCTTAAATATATAGTTCTTATCTTTGAATATTAAAAACAATTATATATTAAGTCTATCTAAAATTTCCTTTACAAATGGGGGAAAGTATATATTGTTTACAAATAAAGAGAAACTAAAAGGCTCACTATAAATAAACATGTAAATATATCAAAGAGTGAAAAGCAGTGTTTTTCATAAGGTGATGCAGAAGATGTACAAAAGTTAATAACAGGGTCACATTGTTTAGCAATTTATGGTTTTGAACAGAAATTTTCCAGCAGCCATAAAATCCAACGTGTACTCAAATTTAATCACCCTTTACAAGAATACTTGTGTATTTCTAAGAAAGATTTTCCAGAGACATACAAACTAATATCTGCAAATCAATGCCACATGAGTTCCTGACCTCTGTCACAAGATTATAAAAGCTTGGTTTCATAACCAATAAGGGATTATGCACAGGATGAATTTAATCTGAGAACTACAAGAGAGAACACAATCTTGTTTTGAGTGTATGTTTACCTCTAATAATTTGAAATTTCCTCAAAGAGCTGTATGTCCTTGGTATATTTTCAAATACTAGGAGAACTACAAAGTGAGTGTACTGGGGACTTTTAGAAAAAAGAAAATGAGGAAGAGGAAATTTGAAACACAAACAACAAAGGGAATTGTGAATGAAAAACAGAGTGTGACCTTGTGCCTTGGCTCTAATGCCCCCAAGGCTGCACTTTGAACAGAACTCAGGGCTCAGGGCTACTGGCAGTGCTCCATTTAAAGGAGAACAAGTCTAAATCCTAGGCACATAAAGCTTCTTCTATAAGTGAACTTTCTAGTCACTAAGCAGGCAACCTCTAAGACCCATTAAAGTAGGTTGTTTTCTTCAATATGCAGCACATATTGGAAATGTGAGATGTGAGGAAGGCAAAATTATAGTTTGTTTACTAATGGGAAAAAAAAGTAGAATTCACAACAAAATTGATCCTTCTTATTTATTATCTGTTCTCTCTGTTGACCATGTTTCAAATGCAGAAGCCTACCATATCATTCCTAAAATCTCCTTCTGTAATATTTCTCTTCCTCTGTTACAGAGTTCCCAATGTTTCCTTTCTTCTCTCAAATAGTTATGCAAATATACCCTAGTTCTGGCTCCTGCTCTTTGTCTAACCCCTAAGCTTTTACAGAATTCGATATTTTCAAAGATTTTTTAGGAAAAAAGATTAAGCAATTAATTGGTTTAATAACTATAAGCCAAATTCATGACTGGAATTTTAAATAATTCAAAAAAAGAAGCATAGCCTACAAGAGTCATCCTAGACTTTAGAGTCTGCAAAAGAAAACTGGTATTAATCAAATATCTCTTCAAGTAAATGTAACATTGCAAAGGTAGCTGGTGCCATGAATGCCATATTAGCATCTATTAGTGAGTGATGTACTCAAGAAGGACAAGAAAGTTTTCTCTTTGGGAATTATGACTGGAGTTGGGTATAGATATGAAGATGTTAATTTGAAGAGGAAGGTGGTAAGGGGTATAGAAGTAATCACAAGTGTAGATTTTCTATAGTTAGAGGGACCTAGAATGGAAAGAAAGATGGGATTTGAGAAATAAATATATGTAAACTCTTGCAAATATTTTTGAGTCATGTTTATAGAAAGATTTTTGCCTTAAAGTAGTCATGTATGGATGTGAGAGTTGGACTATAAAGAAAGCTGAATGCCAAAGAATTGATGCTTTGAAACTGTGGTGTTGGAGAAGACTCTTGAGAGTCCCTTGGACAGCAAGGAGATCCAACCAGTCCATCCTAAAGGAGACTGGTCCTGGGTGTTCATTGGAGGGACTGATGTTGAAGCTGAAACTCCAATACTTTGGCCACCTGATGCGAAGAGCTGACTCATTTGAAAAGACCCTGATGCTGGGAAAGATTGAAGGCAGGAGGAGAAGGGAACAACAGAGGATGAGATGGTTGGATGGCATCACCGACTCAATGGACATGGGTTTGGGTAAACTCAAGGAGTTGGTGATGGACAGGGAGGTCTGGCGTGCTGTGATTCATGGGGTCACAAAGAGTCGGACACAACTGAGTGACTGAACTGAACTGAAATGGGAAGTCACTGAACTCTTTCAAGCAGGAAATACTATATAATTATACTTACATTTCAGAAAGATTTCCCTAGTTTCAGTTTAGATGTAAAAACAACAACAACAAGAATAGGCAATAACTGATACAACTGATCACTTAAAACACAGGAGTAGTCTTAGAAAAAGATGGTGGGAGGTTAAATAACACTGGGGTTTGGAGATGAAAAGAGATACATGGATTAAAAAAATCCTTCCTTATGTAACCACAGTGTTGGCATTTTGTTGATCTATGGTTTAAATTCACCTTTTAATACTGTTTTAATTTATGGGTAACATTTGTATACTTTTAAAATGTATAATCTATATTCTATATTCTAAACTAGATTATATATAATTTAAAGGCAATGACAAAACATTTCATTTCATGATAGGTAAAAAGGGAGTTGCAGAGCTCCATGTGTCAGGAGATAAGTCCATTCTTGAAATACCCACATGAATACCAGCCCAATCTGCCTAAGATACTACCAGGACAATTCCCACCAAGGTCATCAAACAGATCTTCACTGCTAGGCTTGCTCACATGCTACTCTTTTACCACTAGTTGCCTGTTTCCATTTCCCCCAATTTTTTCACTGTACCTTCTGGATTTCACCTTCTATGATATCTTCTTTCTTTCTTCAGATAATTGTTCTTTCCTTCTGACTGAAATCTATAATGCTTGAATATTGTAGCCTCACATTTTTATTCAATTTTATTATAATCCTTGATTATTAAATAATATATAAAATAAATTGTCAATAATCTTTCCTCTTAGAAACCGAGCTTCCTCTCCTTAGTCACGTGCTCCATCTGCTCACTCCCTGATGTTAACTTAGGCTTGTCCTTTACAACTAACAGTAAGTCCCTCCAACATATAATTTCCAAGGACAGCATTAAAAACTCCTGGCACACTCCCTTTCTTACTCCTAGCCACACCCCACTTGCAATCTTCATTGATTGATTTTGTCAGCTATCCTGGTACCACAACCTCATAAAATCCTCACTTCTCTCCTTATCCAGCCTACACAAATTGCTATATATTCAGTTCTTTGCATGCACCCTTATTCCTTTTTATCTCTGTTATTCTGGCCTGGCAAAACACCAGTCTGTTAAATTCGAATTTCTATATTACAACTACTCAAGATAGCTAAACACAGCTGGGAAAAAATTGCAATCTCAATGACTGATCTTACTTTATTTTTATGATCACCAACGTGAAATAGATACCTAGTATAATTCTGTAATATTTATCCAATTCTGTAATATTTACTGAACACATTCACTCTTGTACAAAATCCTGTCTCTAAAATTTGATAACCCCATTCTTCATTCATAAGCGATAAAGGTGCATAAAACTTTCAACAAGAGGATAGAAATAATTAGAAGATAGTTTCCACCAAATCTCTCCACCTGTTATATCAATGTATTTGCATCTTTAAACATATACTCTGATATTCCTTTTCTTAGAAAGGATGACTCTCTATGTTCCACTTTTGGACAAATCCCATTCCTCTCTTTTCTACTTAAGGGAATCCCAAGGGTGATTTTTGCTTCTTTCTTCTTTATCACTAGAATTGATCTTTTCCTGGATTATTTATATCATCATATAAGCAGCATTTAATATCTCCCTGGCTTCCCAGTGGCTCTAGTGGTAAAAGAACCTGCCTGCATGGAGCAACCTGCCTCCTGCAATGCAGGAGATGTAAGACATGCAGGTTTGATCCCTGGGTTGGGAAGATGTCCTGGAGAAGTGTATGGCAACCCACTCCAGTATTCTTGACTGGAGAATCCCATGGACAGAGTAGCCTGGTGGGCTACAGTCAGTGGGGTTGCACAGAGTTGGACATGTCTGAAGTGACTGAGCACTACACTGCTTTATGAAAAGCCTTATTTCCCCCATTATCATTCTCCAGTTAGTACTTCCGTTCTGTACTATTCTTTATAATATATTTCTTCATAATTATCTTCTAAACTGATTACAACTGATTTCACTTCTCTCATTCTCTCTTGATGTTGAATGATTCAAGATTGTTCTACCACACTGCTAAATGTTCTTGTCAAGCTTAACAACATTTGTCATAATAGCAAATCCATTGGACAAAAATTAATGATTGCCTCATTATCCCTTCCCAAACTTCTAACTGCCTTTATGAAAAATCAATTTAGATATTTGATATGCATCTATTGAGAGAATCTGCCAACCTTCCGATTTTCAACACCTTATTAAAAGTCTGCTTAATTTTTTCCCATTGTAGGTAAAAACAAAACAAAACAAAACAAAACAAACAAACAAACTTCTAGAATCATTGACCCTTTCCCTCAATTACTTGCATTCACTTTTACAAAAATAAATTTATTTAAGTATTTCTGTACGTGTTGTGAGGTATGCAGGGAGTATCATACAATATTTATTCATCATGGGGCTTATATTATTATTATAAACTCTATCTATAAATTTCTAGGCTTTACAAAGAACTGGTCACCTAAATTAACCATGCCTAAATATCTGCTTTTAAATTTTAAATAAATTTATTCCTTAATATCTCTATATATCCTCAGGTGGTGCTAGTGGAAAAGAACTGTCTGCTGATACAGAATATGTAAAAGACACAGATTCGATCCCTGGCTTGGGAAGATCCCTTGGAAGAGGAATAGCAAACCACTTGGAGCCTAGCGGGCTCCAGTGCATGGGGTCACATAGAGTCGGACATGGCTGAAGTGACTTAGAGTGCACATATATCTAAATATTATAAGTTTGATCTATATACGTCATATTGGTAAAGAGGACAGGATTTTTAAAAGATATATTAGCATGTCATAAACTTAAAGGAAAGTGGGCAAATTATAATGTGCAGCCAAATATATTATCAAAAGTAAAAACACCCATATAACTATCATCCTTGTTAAGAAAGAGGAAAATTACCTGCACCCTAGAAGGTGCTGTGCCTTTCTCAATAACAGTAACCTCTCTTTTTACTTCTAGCATTACAGCTTTTTTTAAAAAACTTTACATAATACAATCATGCAGTAAATATTTATCACTTCTAGCTATTGGCATAGTACCAGCATAACCAATTACTCAAAGCCCATGACTTAAAACAGGTATCTTTTAATCTCACATAAAAATCTAAGGAATGGCTGAGGGTTCGCTGATAAGAGTATGGGTTTAACTAGTGGATTTTCTTTAAAAATATGTACCTGGCTGATTTTGGCTCCTCACTGCATGTTAGGCTAAATTATGCCAGTGTGAGTTCATTCTTGTCTAAGCAGAAGGAGCAACAACTACATATGGGACACTCATCACTTGGCAATGGTAGAATTTCAAGAGGGCAAGCCCTACTAGATAAACACATTTTAGACTTTTCTTCATATCATGTTATTAAAAGTCATGATTTGGTCAAATCATGTCACAGGGTCAAAAGCAAACCTTTGGGGGGTGGGGGGTAGTAGAGTACACTTCATAGTGAGAAGAACTGCCAAGTTTTATGACAAGGATACAGGGATGAGTAAAGAACTGAAGCCAGCAATTCAATATATATAATGTGTCCCTTTCATCATAGTTATTCTTACCTCTCTCCACTATTAATAAAATATCCTTGCTCTATCATGGCCAACAAAAATCTAACTGAATCATGTCTTCAAGTTTTATGTTCTGTATAAGATACAGTTACCCACCTCCAAGCACAAACATGCAGACACAATAATGGAAAGGGACAAAATGCTACAGTAAACTTTCCCATTCCAAACGGAGAAGAATACATTCCACATAGTAATTTTTGCTCCAAAATTTTTTTGACAACAAACTTGAAAACCTGACAAGCACTCTTAACTCCAGTTCCTCTCTCTGGAAGGGTTTCACTGATGGCTACCACTGATGGGTAAAGAATCCACCTAAAATGCAGAAGACATAGGTCCAATCCCTGGGTTGGGAAGATGCCTTATAGAAGGAAATGGTTAACCCACTCTAGTACTGTTGCCTGAAAAATCCCATGGAGAGAGGAGCCTGTTGGGCTGAAGTCCAAAGGGTTGCAATTAATCACTGCTTCTCAGGAAAGCCTTCACAGTCAAGTCTTTTCCAGTAACTAGATCCTGTAATCAAGGTTATCTTTTCTGTTATTTTCCTTGGCCCTTCCTAAAAGGAACACTAGGTAATGTGGTAAATCTTTTGAATATGAAGCTTTCTTAGCCTGCCTCTTTTCTGTACAAAGTTGTTGGCCCAGAAGTTGCATTAAATCCAGAAGAATATTGCCTCCTTAAGTACAGACAGTGTTTTGTTTCTTTTTTCTTTTTTTCAGTATATATAGTTCTAAGCTTCATTGGTTCTCAAAATATTTAATCTCATGTAGTATCATGTTCCAGTAATCAGAGCCAGTTTCTTTCACAGAAATACTGGCCCCTCTAGACTCAAAAACAGGTATTTTGGGTGCATTAGGTAACTGAACATCTAATTCTGTTGTCTGCTATTCTCTAGATATTTTTATTCACATCAATTTGATTCCCTGTGCACTCAAAGATTTTTGATGAAATGCCAAACAAAGTAAAAAATTGGGAGATTAAATTCAGTCTGATGGTTTTTTCTTTCAGAAAAGGCACTAGCAAATACCAGATTCATTTATCCATTTTCCATTAAGATTTTGGTCCCATCACTTCATGGCAGATAGATGGGGAAACAGTGGAAACAGTGGCTGATTTTATTTTTCTGGGCTCCAAAATCACTGCAGATGGTGATTGCAGCCATGAAATTAATAGATGCTTACTCCTTGGAAGGAAAGTTATGACTGACCTAGATAGCATATTAAAAAGCAGAGACATTATTTGCCAACAAAGGTTCATCTAGTCAAGGCTATGGTTTTTCCAGTAGTCATGTATGGATGTGAGAGTTGGACTATAAAGAAAGCTGAACGCTGAAGAATTGATGCTTTTGAACTGTGGTGTTGGAGCAGACTCTTGAGAGTCCCTTGGACTGTAAGGAGATTCAACCTTCCATCCTGAAGGAGATCAGTCCTGGGTGTTCACTGGAAGGACTGACGTTGAAGCTGAAACTCCAGTACTTTGGCCACCTCATGCGAAGAGCTGACTCATTGGAAAAGACCCTGATGCTGGGAAAGACTGAGAGCAGGAGGAGAAGGGGACAACAGAGGATGAGATGGTTGGATGGCATCATCAACTCGACGGACATGAGTTTGGGTAGACTCCTGGAGTTGGTGATGGACAGGGAGGCCTGGCGTGCTGCAGTTCATGGAGTGGCAAAGAGTCGGACAGGACTGAGCGACTGAACTGAACTGAACTGAACTGAAATCAGAAATCTATAGAATAAATGGGGCCCCAAAATATAGGCTAAAATTTTTATTTTGTAAGACTTTGGTCTAGTAATTTTCTTTCTTTCTTTCTTTCTTTTTTTTTTAAATCTTATTAGCTCTCCAATTCAGTTCGCTCAGTTACGTCTGACTGTTTGCAATGCCACAGACTGCAGCACGCCAGGCTTCCCATCTATCATCAACTCCCAAAGTTTACTCAAAGTCATGCCCATTGAGTCGGTGATGCCATCCAGCCATCTCATCCTCTGTCGTCCCCTTCTCGCGCTTTCAATTTTCCCAGGATGAGGGTCTTTTCACATGAGTCAGTTCTTCACATCAGGTGTCCAAAATATTGGAGTCTCAGCTTCAGCATCAGTCCTTCCAATGAATATTCAGGACTTATTTCCTTTAGGATGGACTGGGTGGCTCTCCTTGTAGTCCAAGGGACTCTCAGGAGTCTTCAACAGCACAGTTCAAAAGCATCCATTCTTTGGCACTTAGCTTTCTTTATAGTCCAACTCTCACATCCACACATCACTACTGGAAAAACCATAGCTTTGACTAGATGGACCTTTGTAGGAAAAGTAATGTTTCTGCTTTTTAATATGCTGTCTAGGCTGGTCATAACTTTTCTTCCAAGGAACAAGCATCTTTTGATTTCATGGCTGCAGTCACCATCTGCAGTGATTTTGGAGCCCCCCAAAATAAAGTCTGTACTGTTTCCACTGCTTCCCATCTATTTGCCATGAATTGAAGGGCCCAGATGCCATGATCTTAGTTTTCTGAATGTTGAGTTCTAAGCCAACATTTTCACTCTCCTCTTTCACTTTCATCAAGAGGCTCTTTAGTACTTCACTTTCTGCCACAAGGGTGGTGACATCTGCATATCTGAGATTATTGATATTTCTCAGAGCAATCTTGATTCCAGATTGTGCTTCATCCAGCCCAGCATTTTTCCTGAAGTACTCTGCTTATAAGTTAAAAAGTAGGGTGACAACATACAGCCTTGACATACTCTTTTCCCGATTTGGAACCAGTCTGTTGTTCCATGTCCAGTTCTAACTGTGGCTTCCCGACCTGCATACAGATGTCTCAAGAGGCAGGTCAGGTGGTCTGGTATTCCCATCTCTTGAAGAATTTTCCACAGTTTGCTGTGATCCACACAGTCAAAGGCTTTGGCATAGTCAATAAAGCAGAAATAGATGTTTTTCTGGAACTGTCTTGCTTTTTTTTTTTTTGATGATCCAACAGATGTTGGCAATTTGATCTCTGGTTCATCTGCCTTTTCTAAAACCAGCTTGAACATCTGGATGTTCATGGTTCATGTACTGTTGAAGCCTGGCTTGGAGAATTTTGAGCATTACTTTATACCATATGACATGAGATGAGAGTTTGAGCATTCTTTGGCATTGCCTTTCTTTGGGAAGCTCTTCAATACCTCCAAATTATTTTTTTCTTTCCATCTAATTCAAGTTTTCTCATTATTCCCTATGGGAGATTTTGCCTGTTATTGGAAGGAAATAAGCTATTTTAATCTTATATTAATAGCTATATGATCATAAGTAAATAGTTCACTTTTGGAAGACTGAGCTAGCTCATATTTTAAATATGAATACACATATTCCATGGTCTTTATCAGAATTATAAGGGGTAATACTTTAAATACTGAACTGTAGATTTTATGCTTGCTGTAATATAAAGGCCTAATAAATGTTACTAATCACTATTATTTCTCATTTTAGTTAAAAAACTCTATATTATGTATCTTATTCAACTTTTAGTTTTTTTTTTTAATGTATGATATAGAGTGGAAAATGTATTCCCCAAATTGAACTTCTCATAATATCTTGTTAATACCATATCATCATCTTATTTGATCTAGGAATATAAGATAAAGTAGTAAAAGATAAGCCATGTCTTACTCTTTTATGACCTCATGGACTGTAGGCTCCTCTGTCCATGGAATTCTCCAGGCAAGAATACTAGAAAGGTTTGCCATTTCCTTCTCCAGGGGATATTCCTGACGCAGGGATAGAATCCAAGGCTCCTGCACTGCAGGCAGATTTGTTACCATTTGAGCTACAAGGGAAGCCTGGTAAAAATGAATCCAATTTTGTTGGATTGAATAACAGGATGGATGGGTGGCCACTGAGATTGGAAAAATTGTAATTAAAAAAGGTGAGGTGCCAAATTCCAGGCTGTTCCCCAGTGATCTATGATTATTATATAAATGTGATGTGTACTCTTCCCATATGAGAAGGGCTAGCTTGTGCAAATAGAAGGATATTGTGGAAATGACAGTGCTACTTCCAAGGCTAGTTCATAGAAGACATTACTGGTATTTGCCTTATTCTTTCAGGACACACTCACACCACAGGAAACTAAACATCATGTCTTGAGGGCACACATGTAGCCCTATAGAAAAGCATTAAATACACGCTGGGAGGAATTTGGGGGCATACATCAAGAGTGAACCTGCAACACATGTCAGTGAACTTTCCTGGAAATGAGTCTTCCAGCTCTAGTTAAGCCTTCAGATGAATGTAGTCCCAGGTGAGATCTTGACTACAAACCTGTACTAGAAACACTAGGATGACCCATTCTTGTATGAGACAATGTTCATTGCTTTAAGCTTCTAAGCTTTGGGGTAACTTCTTTTGCATAAATAAATAATGAAAATGTCAGGTTTTATGGGGGGAAAGTTTGGCTTTGGACAATGTAGCAGATATCTGTGGTCCAACTCCATATGTGAATAATTTCCCAAAGGAATAAATATAGGTAGAAAGACCAAAGTACAAGAACAGAGTTATGATGCACTCTGACAATATAGATTATATATGTTGCAGATTACAACAATATAGGTTATTTTTTGCTTCTAAATAAAATACAAACTCTGATACTTTTGCCTATTCTGTACTTTTTTTTTTTTTTCATTTTACTACTGCATAAAATATACATGCTTGTGTTTTGGTAAAAATTTCCCAGGGGGGGAAAAAAAGAACCTCACAGAATGCATCTATGTGTGTTTTTAAAATAAATAAATGTGGATGATTCCTTTTGAGTACAAGTCACATTCAAAATCTCCCATTGGGAATGACTAGAAAATCTGGACTGAATAGGAAAAAAAATATCTGTTTGAAGGTATAGGAGAGTTAATGAGAAAACATTGTTGAGTCAAGGTCTGGAGAGGAAAGAAACCCAGAATTGTGAGCCTGTATACTGGGATCACTTTTATTTTATAGATATCTGACTGGGACTTTCTGACCTTTCTTTCTTCCACTCGGAGAATTGAAATCCCAGTAACCACCATCATCAGCACATTTATTCATTTGATTAATTCCATATTTCATTGAAATTGGTTTCAGAATTGCTTCTCCACTTACCACTACTATAAGCATATCTACTAAAAAATTGTCAGGATTTCTTGGCATTTTGTTCTTTAATCCCCACAGCCTACCAACCCCAGACTCAACATATTCAATCAAATAGTATATATGTGCTTCTAAATTATCTAAGTTTTGTCTTATCTGCTTATTTTCTTTCTTCCCTTTCTCCCTCTCTACCTTCCTTTTTCTCCTTCAATGTGGTTAGAGCATTCATTTGAAATATACTTTTTAGGTTCATTTCTTTCAGTTTGCTTTTAATTTGAGGTTTTTCCCCTCTTTCCTTAATCTTACTGATTTATTTTATAGGCACAATATTAACATGATTTTAAAAGTGAAAGTTGTATAAAAAGGTATACTTTGAAAAATAGCTGATCACTCACTTTTGTGTCCATCTACCCAATACCTAGGGGCTTCCCAGTTGTCTCTGTGGTAAAGAATCTGCCTGCCTATGTAGGAGACATGGGTCAGGAAGGTCCCCTGGAGAAGGAAAGGCCAACCCACTCCAGTGTTCTTGCCTGGGAAACTCCATGGACAGAGGAGCCTGGAGGTGCTACAGTCCATGGGGTAAAAGAGCCAGACGAGGCTTAGAGGCTGAGCACAAGGAGCATGACCCCATACCTACCCCATTCCTTGTATGTATTATGATGTGTCTTTCTAATGTTTCTTCTTATAATGATAACCAGTTATATGTCCATTTTCTTATTTTCATTTACTTACAGAAAACATACCATGTATATTCTTTTCCACTTTTAATTTTTTTTTTTGTTTACTTAATCACATCACTTGAAAACCCCTCTAAGTCTGCTTCATGTAGCTTTTCATTGTAACTTTTGTAAAATTGTATTAAAATGCATTTCAATTACTAAAATGTACCTCTTTTACATTGCTTCTGTTGGATATCCAATAGTTACTTCAAACTTTCAAACTTAAAATCATAAATGTATAAAATAAATCTTGCATAAAAATAAATGCATTAAGATAAATCTTAAATACATCATCTGCATTTGAGATGATGCTTTTGTTCCACAAAATTCCCAAGGACAAATTCAATTTCTACATGTAATTTTTGTAAACATATAGACCGTTGGATAATTACTATTTCTTTCCTGCCATTCTGCATTTACTAAATTTTATTCTTTGTAATATTTTTATTCTTGGGATACGTTATGCATCCTATTACTACTATCCCAGTCCTCAACACTTCTATCTTGTATTATCTTCCTTGATAGCTCATTGTTTTGGGGATTCCCCCTTCATTTTAGTCTAATTTACATTTGCTTGTCAAACAATGATTTTTAGAATATGCTTTCTTAAATTCATTGCATTCACAACCTATAATATCTCTTCACTATTTATTTCAATGTGTTAAAATGTCACTCCCTGGATGCTAATGATCCTTATTTTGGGGTTTTTTCTTAATTATGCCAATTATTATCTATAATTTCTCACATTTTAATCACATACTGTATGTTCACTTTGGCCTAATTTTGATTAAACTATTCCTATAAACTGAATGCTCTCATCTGATAATCTAAATGGATCATGTTTCATGATTCTCCTGTAACTGGTCTTGACCACATTCCTTTGAAATTCAGTTACATTCCTCAATCACTAAGGTATCATGTAACTGCATAAAAATATTTTGTTCATCTCTATAAATTTATGAAATAGATTATGTGAAATATTGCTTTTCAAATACTTCACAAAAAGATGTTATTAACACATAATTTCCTGAATAATTAAAAATATATTTCAGAAGTACTTGAGTTATATTTCATTGTAAAATTTTAAAATTATTTATGCATTTTCTTTATGTTATTTTTATTAATATGGATATAAAGTCATTTTGCCTATTTCCAAGCAACTGTGGACTTTGAGATTCTATTTTAAAAGTTTTACTGTTGGGGAGGAGCCAAGATGGCGGAGGAGTAGGAAGGGGAGACCACTTTCTCTCCTACAAATTCATCAAAAGAATATCTGAATGCAGAGCAAACTTCACAAAACAACTTCTGATCGCTAGCTGAGGTCATCAGGCGCCCAGAAAAGCAGCCCATTGTCTTCGAAAGGAGGTAGGAAAAAATATAAAAGATAAAAAGTGAGACAAAAGAGCTAAGGACAGAGATCCGTCCGGGGAAGCAAGTCTTTAGAGGACGTTTCCAGACACCAGGAAACCCTCGCACTGGCGGGCCTGGGGGAAGCATTTGAATCTAGGAGGGCAACCTGACTGGGAGGGAAACAATAAATAAAACCCACAGATTACGTGCCTAAAAGCAACTCTCAGCAGAAAAGTGCCCCAGACACCCGCATCCGCCACCAGCAAGTCGGGGCGGCACGGAGAGGAGCAGGCGGCATTGTTTGGGGCAGGGTCCGGGCCTGAGTGCCCTGAGGACAATCGGAGGGAGCTTTTGTGAGTTGCCGGCTTGAACTGTGGGAGAGCAGGGAAGAGAGAGAAAATTGACCAGCCCAAACTCGCTGCCGGCCGTTCATGGAACGGGGGTACCGAGAGAGTCCGGAGAGGGGCTCGCAGACTGCCGGCCGGCCGGACCCGCTGGAGGCGGGAGCAGGTCGCGGCGAGACACAGCGCGCAGGCACCCGACCGACCAACCGACGCGGGCGGGGACGGGCTGGGGGCAGAGGGCAGAAGGTGCACACACCCGACAGGCGCCGGCGGGGACGGGCTGGGGGCAGAGGGCAGAAGGTGCACACACCCGACAGGCGCCGGCAGAAACCGAGATTGGGACCGTGGGAGAGGGTGCGCCGCACCCGGAGAGAGTGCGCCGGTCAAGCTTCTGGCTGCCTGGAACGCTCTGACTGACGGGGAAGGCACAAGAGCGGACTCAGCCTTTTGTTCCGCGCTTTTGTGGATCACCCGAGGGCTGGAGCTGCGCGCGGCGCGCTCCATGAGGAGCAGCCGGGATTCTGAGCAGCGCAGACCGAGAAACCACCGCCAGCCTCTCCCGGCAGCGCCAGCCCATCCCCGCAGCATCAGCCCCTCCCAGCAGCGCGACAGAACTAGCTACCTGAATAAGAGTCCACCTCCGCCCGCCTGTGTCAGGGCGGAAGTGAGGCTCTGAACAAACCGGCAAGCAGAAGCCAAATAAACAAAGGGGACCGCTTCAGGAGAGAGCGGTGCAACAGATTAAAATCCCTGTAGAAAACACCGATTATACCGGAAGAGGCCTGTAGATATCGAGATCTGTAAGCTGG